>NW_027183760.1:0-77282 GCF_041296385.1 Aphelocoma coerulescens | reverse complement strand
AAGGCGCGTTTGCCTGGGCTTTGGAAAGACGGTGCCGAGCACACAGAAGCCCCGTGCTCTGCGGCTTCAATCTTCGCCTTCTGCCGTCTGGAGAGAACTGAAGCCCAGCGGTGGCACTCAGCTTTGCTGCTCCTCAGCGTGTACAGTGCTGGCACGCAGCATGTGCTGTGCACGGATTTGCCTCAGCTCCAGGTAGAATCATTCTCCTTCTGTTTCGATGGGGTCCGAACTGCCCGTCTAGCTCTCCGCTTAGAGAAATGTGCCGGGAAAGCAGCGCGGGAGTGTTTAGGTGTCCAAGCCTTTCGACAGAGCACAACCGTCTGGCCGACGAGAACGGGTAACGAAGATCGTGCTTTTGCGCCGGTACATTTTTCTGGGCGAGACGGCTACTCGCATCCTTGGTCTTTATGAGCCTGTAACGTGCGCGGGGGGGGTACTTGGAGCTGACAAGGACCGTGCAAAGAGCACCGCGATCCGAGGGCGCTGTGCAGCTTGTAAAGGGGGCTGCCCGGGAATGTGGTGCAAATCCAAGTTTCTCCGAGCCGCAGGGGCCAGCGCCGGGAAGCGCGTTGTTCTGGCACAGTTCTCTGTGCGCGACGTAGCCGAGGGCCTTTCCGTTTAGATGCGGAGCACAGGAGAGGCAGAGTGTGGTGCCACGTAGCGCTGAGAGGGATTGTGTGTATGGGCCAGGCGTGTTCCGGCAGAAGCAGTGCTCTGGTGCGCTCCTCTGCCGGCAGAGCTTTCTGGGCGAGAAGCAGACGACTCTTCGCCTCCGGGGCAATGAAAGCGCGACGCGTTACAAAAAGCGAAGAACGAAGCTGCCGTGCACATGGCTTGTGTGCGCATCCTACGGGCTGCAGGGAAAGCGTGGCTGCCACTCGCTTGCCTGGAAAAGTCACGCTAGCAGCAGCAGAAGGAACTCCAAAGACAGCTGCTTGTGCTGCTACCTATAGCACCAGCCAGCTTCTGTGGAAACAGCTGCTCTTACCTTTAGGCTCCGAGATGCAGAGAATTAAGTATCCCGGTAGATGCAAGCAGAGGAGACAAGTACACAGTGCACTTACGTGGCTTACGCGTGCGAAGGCGAAGGTGCAGCACAGCACTGCCTTTTACTTCTCGAGCCCTTTTGCATGCTAGCAGCTGCTGGAAGCTGGCAACGGTAATGCCAGCGCGACCAGTGTGACGGCATGGCCATCTGAGAAGGAAGCTGCAGAGCCTCAGTGTGTTTGTGCTTGGAGAAGGGGGGCTTCAAGAACGCCTCCTTTTTTGACGCGTCCTTCGGGGTGAGCTCAAGCTGCAGGGACTCTGCAACACGGAAGCTGTAAGAAACTGCTTTCTAGCCAGGTTGTGGGACGAAGTCGAAGGGCTGCGCGTTTACTTCCCGAGCCAGCCAGCGTATTCTCGGCTGAGCGGGCTTGTGAAGGCGCGTTTGCCTGGGCTTTGGAAAGACGGTGCCGAGCACACAGAAGCCCCGTGCTCTGCGGCTTCAATCTTCGCCTTCTGCCGTCTGGAGAGAACTGAAGCCCAGCGGTGGCACTCAGCTTTGCTGCTCCTCAGCGTGTACAGTGCTGGCACGCAGCATGTGCTGTGCACGGATTTGCCTCAGCTCCAGGTAGAATCATTCTCCTTCTGTTTCGATGGGGTCCGAACTGCCCGTCTAGCTCTCCGCTTAGAGAAATGTGCCGGGAAAGCAGCGCGGGAGTGTTTAGGTGTCCAAGCCTTTCGGCAGAGCACAACCGTCTGGCCGACGAGAACGGGTAACGAAGATCGTGCTTTTGCGCCGGTACATTTTTCTGGGCGAGACGGCTACTCGCATCCTTGGTCTTTATGAGCCTGTAACGTGCGCGGGGGGGTACTTGGAGCTGACAAGGACCGTGCAAAGAGCACCGCGATCCGAGGGCGCTGTGCAGCTTGTAAAGGGGGCTGCCCGGGAATGTGGTGCAAATCCAAGTTTCTCCGAGCCGCAGGGGCCAGCGCCGGGAAGCGCGTTGTTCTGGCACAGTTCTCTGTGCGCGACGTAGCCGAGGGCCTTTCCGTTTAGATGCGGAGCACAGGAGAGGCAGAGTGTGGTGCCACGTAGCGCTGAGAGGGATTGTGTGTATGGGCCAGGCGTGTTCCGGCAGAAGCAGTGCTCTGGTGCGCTCCTCTGCCGGCAGAGCTTTCTGGGCGAGAAGCAGACGACTCTTCGCCTCCGGGGCAATGAAAGCGCGACGCGTTACAAAAAGCGAAGAACGAAGCTGCCGTGCACATGGCTTGTGTGCGCATCCTACGGGCTGCAGGGAAAGCGTGGCTGCCACTCGCTTGCCTGGAAAAGTCACGCTAGCAGCAGCAGAAGGAACTCCAAAGACAGCTGCTTGTGCTGCTACCTATAGCACCAGCCAGCTTCTGTGGAAACAGCTGCTCTTACCTTTAGGCTCCGAGATGCAGAGAATTAAGTATCCCGGTAGATGCAAGCAGAGGAGACAAGTACACAGTGCACTTACGTGGCTTACGCGTGCGAAGGCGAAGGTGCAGCACAGCACTGCCTTTTACTTCTCGAGCCCTTTTGCATGCTAGCAGCTGCTGGAAGCTGGCAACGGTAATGCCAGCGCGACCAGTGTGACGGCATGGCCATCTGAGAAGGAAGCTGCAGAGCCTCAGTGTGTTTGTGCTTGGAGAAGGGGGGCTTCAAGAACGCCTCCTTTTTTGACGCGTCCTTCGGGGTGAGCTCAAGCTGCAGGGACTCTGCAACACGGAAGCTGTAAGAAACTGCTTTCTAGCCAGGTTGTGGGACGAAGTCGAAGGGCTGCGCGTTTACTTCCCGAGCCAGCCAGCGTATTCTCGGCTGAGCGGGCTTGTGAAGGCGCGTTTGCCTGGGCTTTGGAAAGACGGTGCCGAGCACACAGAAGCCCCGTGCTCTGCGGCTTCAATCTTCGCCTTCTGCCGTCTGGAGAGAACTGAAGCCCAGCGGTGGCACTCAGCTTTGCTGCTCCTCAGCGTGTACAGTGCTGGCACGCAGCATGTGCTGTGCACGGATTTGCCTCAGCTCCAGGTAGAATCATTCTCCTTCTGTTTCGATGGGGTCCGAACTGCCCGTCTAGCTCTCCGCTTAGAGAAATGTGCCGGGAAAGCAGCGCGGGAGTGTTTAGGTGTCCAAGCCTTTCGGCAGAGCACAACCGTCTGGCCGACGAGAACGGGTAACGAAGATCGTGCTTTTGCGCCGGTACATTTTTCTGGGCGAGACGGCTACTCGCATCCTTGGTCTTTATGAGCCTGTAACGTGCGCGGGGGGGGGTACTTGGAGCTGACAAGGACCGTGCAAAGAGCACCGCGATCCGAGGGCGCTGTGCAGCTTGTAAAGGGGGCTGCCCGGGAATGTGGTGCAAATCCAAGTTTCTCCGAGCCGCAGGGGCCAGCGCCGGGAAGCGCGTTGTTCTGGCACAGTTCTCTGTGCGCGACGTAGCCGAGGGCCTTTCCGTTTAGATGCGGAGCACAGGAGAGGCAGAGTGTGGTGCCACGTAGCGCTGAGAGGGATTGTGTGTATGGGCCAGGCGTGTTCCGGCAGAAGCAGTGCTCTGGTGCGCTCCTCTGCCGGCAGAGCTTTCTGGGCGAGAAGCAGACGACTCTTCGCCTCCGGGGCAATGAAAGCGCGACGCGTTACAAAAAGCGAAGAACGAAGCTGCCGTGCACATGGCTTGTGTGCGCATCCTACGGGCTGCAGGGAAAGCGTGGCTGCCACTCGCTTGCCTGGAAAAGTCACGCTAGCAGCAGCAGAAGGAACTCCAAAGACAGCTGCTTGTGCTGCTACCTATAGCACCAGCCAGCTTCTGTGGAAACAGCTGCTCTTACCTTTAGGCTCCGAGATGCAGAGAATTAAGTATCCCGGTAGATGCAAGCAGAGGAGACAAGTACACAGTGCACTTACGTGGCTTACGCGTGCGAAGGCGAAGGTGCAGCACAGCACTGCCTTTTACTTCTCGAGCCCTTTTGCATGCTAGCAGCTGCTGGAAGCTGGCAACGGTAATGCCAGCGCGACCAGTGTGACGGCATGGCCATCTGAGAAGGAAGCTGCAGAGCCTCAGTGTGTTTGTGCTTGGAGAAGGGGGGCTTCAAGAACGCCTCCTTTTTTGACGCGTCCTTCGGGGTGAGCTCAAGCTGCAGGGACTCTGCAACACGGAAGCTGTAAGAAACTGCTTTCTAGCCAGGTTGTGGGACGAAGTCGAAGGGCTGCGCGTTTACTTCCCGAGCCAGCCAGCGTATTCTCGGCTGAGCGGGCTTGTGAAGGCGCGTTTGCCTGGGCTTTGGAAAGACGGTGCCGAGCACACAGAAGCCCCGTGCTCTGCGGCTTCAATCTTCGCCTTCTGCCGTCTGGAGAGAACTGAAGCCCAGCGGTGGCACTCAGCTTTGCTGCTCCTCAGCGTGTACAGTGCTGGCACGCAGCATGTGCTGTGCACGGATTTGCCTCAGCTCCAGGTAGAATCATTCTCCTTCTGTTTCGATGGGGTCCGAACTGCCCGTCTAGCTCTCCGCTTAGAGAAATGTGCCGGGAAAGCAGCGCGGGAGTGTTTAGGTGTCCAAGCCTTTCGGCAGAGCACAACCGTCTGGCCGACGAGAACGGGTAACGAAGATCGTGCTTTTGCGCCGGTACATTTTTCTGGGCGAGACGGCTACTCGCATCCTTGGTCTTTATGAGCCTGTAACGTGCGCGGGGGGGGGTACTTGGAGCTGACAAGGACCGTGCAAAGAGCACCGCGATCCGAGGGCGCTGTGCAGCTTGTAAAGGGGGCTGCCCGGGAATGTGGTGCAAATCCAAGTTTCTCCGAGCCGCAGGGGCCAGCGCCGGGAAGCGCGTTGTTCTGGCACAGTTCTCTGTGCGCGACGTAGCCGAGGGCCTTTCCGTTTAGATGCGGAGCACAGGAGAGGCAGAGTGTGGTGCCACGTAGCGCTGAGAGGGATTGTGTGTATGGGCCAGGCGTGTTCCGGCAGAAGCAGTGCTCTGGTGCGCTCCTCTGCCGGCAGAGCTTTCTGGGCGAGAAGCAGACGACTCTTCGCCTCCGGGGCAATGAAAGCGCGACGCGTTACAAAAAGCGAAGAACGAAGCTGCCGTGCACATGGCTTGTGTGCGCATCCTACGGGCTGCAGGGAAAGCGTGGCTGCCACTCGCTTGCCTGGAAAAGTCACGCTAGCAGCAGCAGAAGGAACTCCAAAGACAGCTGCTTGTGCTGCTACCTATAGCACCAGCCAGCTTCTGTGGAAACAGCTGCTCTTACCTTTAGGCTCCGAGATGCAGAGAATTAAGTATCCCGGTAGATGCAAGCAGAGGAGACAAGTACACAGTGCACTTACGTGGCTTACGCGTGCGAAGGCGAAGGTGCAGCACAGCACTGCCTTTTACTTCTCGAGCCCTTTTGCATGCTAGCAGCTGCTGGAAGCTGGCAACGGTAATGCCAGCGCGACCAGTGTGACGGCATGGCCATCTGAGAAGGAAGCTGCAGAGCCTCAGTGTGTTTGTGCTTGGAGAAGGGGGGCTTCAAGAACGCCTCCTTTTTTGACGCGTCCTTCGGGGTGAGCTCAAGCTGCAGGGACTCTGCAACACGGAAGCTGTAAGAAACTGCTTTCTAGCCAGGTTGTGGGACGAAGTCGAAGGGCTGCGCGTTTACTTCCCGAGCCAGCCAGCGTATTCTCGGCTGAGCGGGCTTGTGAAGGCGCGTTTGCCTGGGCTTTGGAAAGACGGTGCCGAGCACACAGAAGCCCCGTGCTCTGCGGCTTCAATCTTCGCCTTCTGCCGTCTGGAGAGAACTGAAGCCCAGCGGTGGCACTCAGCTTTGCTGCTCCTCAGCGTGTACAGTGCTGGCACGCAGCATGTGCTGTGCACGGATTTGCCTCAGCTCCAGGTAGAATCATTCTCCTTCTGTTTCGATGGGGTCCGAACTGCCCGTCTAGCTCTCCGCTTAGAGAAATGTGCCGGGAAAGCAGCGCGGGAGTGTTTAGGTGTCCAAGCCTTTCGACAGAGCACAACCGTCTGGCCGACGAGAACGGGTAACGAAGATCGTGCTTTTGCGCCGGTACATTTTTCTGGGCGAGACGGCTACTCGCATCCTTGGTCTTTATGAGCCTGTAACGTGCGCGGGGGGGGTACTTGGAGCTGACAAGGACCGTGCAAAGAGCACCGCGATCCGAGGGCGCTGTGCAGCTTGTAAAGGGGGCTGCCCGGGAATGTGGTGCAAATCCAAGTTTCTCCGAGCCGCAGGGGCCAGCGCCGGGAAGCGCGTTGTTCTGGCACAGTTCTCTGTGCGCGACGTAGCCGAGGGCCTTTCCGTTTAGATGCGGAGCACAGGAGAGGCAGAGTGTGGTGCCACGTAGCGCTGAGAGGGATTGTGTGTATGGGCCAGGCGTGTTCCGGCAGAAGCAGTGCTCTGGTGCGCTCCTCTGCCGGCAGAGCTTTCTGGGCGAGAAGCAGACGACTCTTCGCCTCCGGGGCAATGAAAGCGCGACGCGTTACAAAAAGCGAAGAACGAAGCTGCCGTGCACATGGCTTGTGTGCGCATCCTACGGGCTGCAGGGAAAGCGTGGCTGCCACTCGCTTGCCTGGAAAAGTCACGCTAGCAGCAGCAGAAGGAACTCCAAAGACAGCTGCTTGTGCTGCTACCTATAGCACCAGCCAGCTTCTGTGGAAACAGCTGCTCTTACCTTTAGGCTCCGAGATGCAGAGAATTAAGTATCCCGGTAGATGCAAGCAGAGGAGACAAGTACACAGTGCACTTACGTGGCTTACGCGTGCGAAGGCGAAGGTGCAGCACAGCACTGCCTTTTACTTCTCGAGCCCTTTTGCATGCTAGCAGCTGCTGGAAGCTGGCAACGGTAATGCCAGCGCGACCAGTGTGACGGCATGGCCATCTGAGAAGGAAGCTGCAGAGCCTCAGTGTGTTTGTGCTTGGAGAAGGGGGGCTTCAAGAACGCCTCCTTTTTTGACGCGTCCTTCGGGGTGAGCTCAAGCTGCAGGGACTCTGCAACACGGAAGCTGTAAGAAACTGCTTTCTAGCCAGGTTGTGGGACGAAGTCGAAGGGCTGCGCGTTTACTTCCCGAGCCAGCCAGCGTATTCTCGGCTGAGCGGGCTTGTGAAGGCGCGTTTGCCTGGGCTTTGGAAAGACGGTGCCGAGCACACAGAAGCCCCGTGCTCTGCGGCTTCAATCTTCGCCTTCTGCCGTCTGGAGAGAACTGAAGCCCAGCGGTGGCACTCAGCTTTGCTGCTCCTCAGCGTGTACAGTGCTGGCACGCAGCATGTGCTGTGCACGGATTTGCCTCAGCTCCAGGTAGAATCATTCTCCTTCTGTTTCGATGGGGTCCGAACTGCCCGTCTAGCTCTCCGCTTAGAGAAATGTGCCGGGAAAGCAGCGCGGGAGTGTTTAGGTGTCCAAGCCTTTCGGCAGAGCACAACCGTCTGGCCGACGAGAACGGGTAACGAAGATCGTGCTTTTGCGCCGGTACATTTTTCTGGGCGAGACGGCTACTCGCATCCTTGGTCTTTATGAGCCTGTAACGTGCGCGGGGGGGGGTACTTGGAGCTGACAAGGACCGTGCAAAGAGCACCGCGATCCGAGGGCGCTGTGCAGCTTGTAAAGGGGGCTGCCCGGGAATGTGGTGCAAATCCAAGTTTCTCCGAGCCGCAGGGGCCAGCGCCGGGAAGCGCGTTGTTCTGGCACAGTTCTCTGTGCGCGACGTAGCCGAGGGCCTTTCCGTTTAGATGCGGAGCACAGGAGAGGCAGAGTGTGGTGCCACGTAGCGCTGAGAGGGATTGTGTGTATGGGCCAGGCGTGTTCCGGCAGAAGCAGTGCTCTGGTGCGCTCCTCTGCCGGCAGAGCTTTCTGGGCGAGAAGCAGACGACTCTTCGCCTCCGGGGCAATGAAAGCGCGACGCGTTACAAAAAGCGAAGAACGAAGCTGCCGTGCACATGGCTTGTGTGCGCATCCTACGGGCTGCAGGGAAAGCGTGGCTGCCACTCGCTTGCCTGGAAAAGTCACGCTAGCAGCAGCAGAAGGAACTCCAAAGACAGCTGCTTGTGCTGCTACCTATAGCACCAGCCAGCTTCTGTGGAAACAGCTGCTCTTACCTTTAGGCTCCGAGATGCAGAGAATTAAGTATCCCGGTAGATGCAAGCAGAGGAGACAAGTACACAGTGCACTTACGTGGCTTACGCGTGCGAAGGCGAAGGTGCAGCACAGCACTGCCTTTTACTTCTCGAGCCCTTTTGCATGCTAGCAGCTGCTGGAAGCTGGCAACGGTAATGCCAGCGCGACCAGTGTGACGGCATGGCCATCTGAGAAGGAAGCTGCAGAGCCTCAGTGTGTTTGTGCTTGGAGAAGGGGGGCTTCAAGAACGCCTCCTTTTTTGACGCGTCCTTCGG
Organism: Aphelocoma coerulescens; assembly: GCF_041296385.1. Taxonomy (NCBI): domain Eukaryota; kingdom Metazoa; phylum Chordata; class Aves; order Passeriformes; family Corvidae; genus Aphelocoma; species Aphelocoma coerulescens. The sequence goes on along the minus strand of NW_027183760.1, from coordinate 68,898 downwards.
GGTGAGCTCAAGCTGCAGGGACTCTGCAACACGGAAGCTGTAAGAAACTGCTTTCTAGCCAGGTTGTGGGACGAAGTCGAAGGGCTGCGCGTTTACTTCCCGAGCCAGCCAGCGTATTCTCGGCTGAGCGGGCTTGTGAAGGCGCGTTTGCCTGGGCTTTGGAAAGACGGTGCCGAGCACACAGAAGCCCCGTGCTCTGCGGCTTCAATCTTCGCCTTCTGCCGTCTGGAGAGAACTGAAGCCCAGCGGTGGCACTCAGCTTTGCTGCTCCTCAGCGTGTACAGTGCTGGCACGCAGCATGTGCTGTGCACGGATTTGCCTCAGCTCCAGGTAGAATCATTCTCCTTCTGTTTCGATGGGGTCCGAACTGCCCGTCTAGCTCTCCGCTTAGAGAAATGTGCCGGGAAAGCAGCGCGGGAGTGTTTAGGTGTCCAAGCCTTTCGGCAGAGCACAACCGTCTGGCCGACGAGAACGGGTAACGAAGATCGTGCTTTTGCGCCGGTACATTTTTCTGGGCGAGACGGCTACTCGCATCCTTGGTCTTTATGAGCCTGTAACGTGCGCGGGGGGGGGTACTTGGAGCTGACAAGGACCGTGCAAAGAGCACCGCGATCCGAGGGCGCTGTGCAGCTTGTAAAGGGGGCTGCCCGGGAATGTGGTGCAAATCCAAGTTTCTCCGAGCCGCAGGGGCCAGCGCCGGGAAGCGCGTTGTTCTGGCACAGTTCTCTGTGCGCGACGTAGCCGAGGGCCTTTCCGTTTAGATGCGGAGCACAGGAGAGGCAGAGTGTGGTGCCACGTAGCGCTGAGAGGGATTGTGTGTATGGGCCAGGCGTGTTCCGGCAGAAGCAGTGCTCTGGTGCGCTCCTCTGCCGGCAGAGCTTTCTGGGCGAGAAGCAGACGACTCTTCGCCTCCGGGGCAATGAAAGCGCGACGCGTTACAAAAAGCGAAGAACGAAGCTGCCGTGCACATGGCTTGTGTGCGCATCCTACGGGCTGCAGGGAAAGCGTGGCTGCCACTCGCTTGCCTGGAAAAGTCACGCTAGCAGCAGCAGAAGGAACTCCAAAGACAGCTGCTTGTGCTGCTACCTATAGCACCAGCCAGCTTCTGTGGAAACAGCTGCTCTTACCTTTAGGCTCCGAGATGCAGAGAATTAAGTATCCCGGTAGATGCAAGCAGAGGAGACAAGTACACAGTGCACTTACGTGGCTTACGCGTGCGAAGGCGAAGGTGCAGCACAGCACTGCCTTTTACTTCTCGAGCCCTTTTGCATGCTAGCAGCTGCTGGAAGCTGGCAACGGTAATGCCAGCGCGACCAGTGTGACGGCATGGCCATCTGAGAAGGAAGCTGCAGAGCCTCAGTGTGTTTGTGCTTGGAGAAGGGGGGCTTCAAGAACGCCTCCTTTTTTGACGCGTCCTTCGGGGTGAGCTCAAGCTGCAGGGACTCTGCAACACGGAAGCTGTAAGAAACTGCTTTCTAGCCAGGTTGTGGGACGAAGTCGAAGGGCTGCGCGTTTACTTCCCGAGCCAGCCAGCGTATTCTCGGCTGAGCGGGCTTGTGAAGGCGCGTTTGCCTGGGCTTTGGAAAGACGGTGCCGAGCACACAGAAGCCCCGTGCTCTGCGGCTTCAATCTTCGCCTTCTGCCGTCTGGAGAGAACTGAAGCCCAGCGGTGGCACTCAGCTTTGCTGCTCCTCAGCGTGTACAGTGCTGGCACGCAGCATGTGCTGTGCACGGATTTGCCTCAGCTCCAGGTAGAATCATTCTCCTTCTGTTTCGATGGGGTCCGAACTGCCCGTCTAGCTCTCCGCTTAGAGAAATGTGCCGGGAAAGCAGCGCGGGAGTGTTTAGGTGTCCAAGCCTTTCGACAGAGCACAACCGTCTGGCCGACGAGAACGGGTAACGAAGATCGTGCTTTTGCGCCGGTACATTTTTCTGGGCGAGACGGCTACTCGCATCCTTGGTCTTTATGAGCCTGTAACGTGCGCGGGGGGGGTACTTGGAGCTGACAAGGACCGTGCAAAGAGCACCGCGATCCGAGGGCGCTGTGCAGCTTGTAAAGGGGGCTGCCCGGGAATGTGGTGCAAATCCAAGTTTCTCCGAGCCGCAGGGGCCAGCGCCGGGAAGCGCGTTGTTCTGGCACAGTTCTCTGTGCGCGACGTAGCCGAGGGCCTTTCCGTTTAGATGCGGAGCACAGGAGAGGCAGAGTGTGGTGCCACGTAGCGCTGAGAGGGATTGTGTGTATGGGCCAGGCGTGTTCCGGCAGAAGCAGTGCTCTGGTGCGCTCCTCTGCCGGCAGAGCTTTCTGGGCGAGAAGCAGACGACTCTTCGCCTCCGGGGCAATGAAAGCGCGACGCGTTACAAAAAGCGAAGAACGAAGCTGCCGTGCACATGGCTTGTGTGCGCATCCTACGGGCTGCAGGGAAAGCGTGGCTGCCACTCGCTTGCCTGGAAAAGTCACGCTAGCAGCAGCAGAAGGAACTCCAAAGACAGCTGCTTGTGCTGCTACCTATAGCACCAGCCAGCTTCTGTGGAAACAGCTGCTCTTACCTTTAGGCTCCGAGATGCAGAGAATTAAGTATCCCGGTAGATGCAAGCAGAGGAGACAAGTACACAGTGCACTTACGTGGCTTACGCGTGCGAAGGCGAAGGTGCAGCACAGCACTGCCTTTTACTTCTCGAGCCCTTTTGCATGCTAGCAGCTGCTGGAAGCTGGCAACGGTAATGCCAGCGCGACCAGTGTGACGGCATGGCCATCTGAGAAGGAAGCTGCAGAGCCTCAGTGTGTTTGTGCTTGGAGAAGGGGGGCTTCAAGAACGCCTCCTTTTTTGACGCGTCCTTCGGGGTGAGCTCAAGCTGCAGGGACTCTGCAACACGGAAGCTGTAAGAAACTGCTTTCTAGCCAGGTTGTGGGACGAAGTCGAAGGGCTGCGCGTTTACTTCCCGAGCCAGCCAGCGTATTCTCGGCTGAGCGGGCTTGTGAAGGCGCGTTTGCCTGGGCTTTGGAAAGACGGTGCCGAGCACACAGAAGCCCCGTGCTCTGCGGCTTCAATCTTCGCCTTCTGCCGTCTGGAGAGAACTGAAGCCCAGCGGTGGCACTCAGCTTTGCTGCTCCTCAGCGTGTACAGTGCTGGCACGCAGCATGTGCTGTGCACGGATTTGCCTCAGCTCCAGGTAGAATCATTCTCCTTCTGTTTCGATGGGGTCCGAACTGCCCGTCTAGCTCTCCGCTTAGAGAAATGTGCCGGGAAAGCAGCGCGGGAGTGTTTAGGTGTCCAAGCCTTTCGACAGAGCACAACCGTCTGGCCGACGAGAACGGGTAACGAAGATCGTGCTTTTGCGCCGGTACATTTTTCTGGGCGAGACGGCTACTCGCATCCTTGGTCTTTATGAGCCTGTAACGTGCGCGGGGGGGGGTACTTGGAGCTGACAAGGACCGTGCAAAGAGCACCGCGATCCGAGGGCGCTGTGCAGCTTGTAAAGGGGGCTGCCCGGGAATGTGGTGCAAATCCAAGTTTCTCCGAGCCGCAGGGGCCAGCGCCGGGAAGCGCGTTGTTCTGGCACAGTTCTCTGTGCGCGACGTAGCCGAGGGCCTTTCCGTTTAGATGCGGAGCACAGGAGAGGCAGAGTGTGGTGCCACGTAGCGCTGAGAGGGATTGTGTGTATGGGCCAGGCGTGTTCCGGCAGAAGCAGTGCTCTGGTGCGCTCCTCTGCCGGCAGAGCTTTCTGGGCGAGAAGCAGACGACTCTTCGCCTCCGGGGCAATGAAAGCGCGACGCGTTACAAAAAGCGAAGAACGAAGCTGCCGTGCACATGGCTTGTGTGCGCATCCTACGGGCTGCAGGGAAAGCGTGGCTGCCACTCGCTTGCCTGGAAAAGTCACGCTAGCAGCAGCAGAAGGAACTCCAAAGACAGCTGCTTGTGCTGCTACCTATAGCACCAGCCAGCTTCTGTGGAAACAGCTGCTCTTACCTTTAGGCTCCGAGATGCAGAGAATTAAGTATCCCGGTAGATGCAAGCAGAGGAGACAAGTACACAGTGCACTTACGTGGCTTACGCGTGCGAAGGCGAAGGTGCAGCACAGCACTGCCTTTTACTTCTCGAGCCCTTTTGCATGCTAGCAGCTGCTGGAAGCTGGCAACGGTAATGCCAGCGCGACCAGTGTGACGGCATGGCCATCTGAGAAGGAAGCTGCAGAGCCTCAGTGTGTTTGTGCTTGGAGAAGGGGGGCTTCAAGAACGCCTCCTTTTTTGACGCGTCCTTCGGGGTGAGCTCAAGCTGCAGGGACTCTGCAACACGGAAGCTGTAAGAAACTGCTTTCTAGCCAGGTTGTGGGACGAAGTCGAAGGGCTGCGCGTTTACTTCCCGAGCCAGCCAGCGTATTCTCGGCTGAGCGGGCTTGTGAAGGCGCGTTTGCCTGGGCTTTGGAAAGACGGTGCCGAGCACACAGAAGCCCCGTGCTCTGCGGCTTCAATCTTCGCCTTCTGCCGTCTGGAGAGAACTGAAGCCCAGCGGTGGCACTCAGCTTTGCTGCTCCTCAGCGTGTACAGTGCTGGCACGCAGCATGTGCTGTGCACGGATTTGCCTCAGCTCCAGGTAGAATCATTCTCCTTCTGTTTCGATGGGGTCCGAACTGCCCGTCTAGCTCTCCGCTTAGAGAAATGTGCCGGGAAAGCAGCGCGGGAGTGTTTAGGTGTCCAAGCCTTTCGGCAGAGCACAACCGTCTGGCCGACGAGAACGGGTAACGAAGATCGTGCTTTTGCGCCGGTACATTTTTCTGGGCGAGACGGCTACTCGCATCCTTGGTCTTTATGAGCCTGTAACGTGCGCGGGGGGGGGTACTTGGAGCTGACAAGGACCGTGCAAAGAGCACCGCGATCCGAGGGCGCTGTGCAGCTTGTAAAGGGGGCTGCCCGGGAATGTGGTGCAAATCCAAGTTTCTCCGAGCCGCAGGGGCCAGCGCCGGGAAGCGCGTTGTTCTGGCACAGTTCTCTGTGCGCGACGTAGCCGAGGGCCTTTCCGTTTAGATGCGGAGCACAGGAGAGGCAGAGTGTGGTGCCACGTAGCGCTGAGAGGGATTGTGTGTATGGGCCAGGCGTGTTCCGGCAGAAGCAGTGCTCTGGTGCGCTCCTCTGCCGGCAGAGCTTTCTGGGCGAGAAGCAGACGACTCTTCGCCTCCGGGGCAATGAAAGCGCGACGCGTTACAAAAAGCGAAGAACGAAGCTGCCGTGCACATGGCTTGTGTGCGCATCCTACGGGCTGCAGGGAAAGCGTGGCTGCCACTCGCTTGCCTGGAAAAGTCACGCTAGCAGCAGCAGAAGGAACTCCAAAGACAGCTGCTTGTGCTGCTACCTATAGCACCAGCCAGCTTCTGTGGAAACAGCTGCTCTTACCTTTAGGCTCCGAGATGCAGAGAATTAAGTATCCCGGTAGATGCAAGCAGAGGAGACAAGTACACAGTGCACTTACGTGGCTTACGCGTGCGAAGGCGAAGGTGCAGCACAGCACTGCCTTTTACTTCTCGAGCCCTTTTGCATGCTAGCAGCTGCTGGAAGCTGGCAACGGTAATGCCAGCGCGACCAGTGTGACGGCATGGCCATCTGAGAAGGAAGCTGCAGAGCCTCAGTGTGTTTGTGCTTGGAGAAGGGGGGCTTCAAGAACGCCTCCTTTTTTGACGCGTCCTTCGGGGTGAGCTCAAGCTGCAGGGACTCTGCAACACGGAAGCTGTAAGAAACTGCTTTCTAGCCAGGTTGTGGGACGAAGTCGAAGGGCTGCGCGTTTACTTCCCGAGCCAGCCAGCGTATTCTCGGCTGAGCGGGCTTGTGAAGGCGCGTTTGCCTGGGCTTTGGAAAGACGGTGCCGAGCACACAGAAGCCCCGTGCTCTGCGGCTTCAATCTTCGCCTTCTGCCGTCTGGAGAGAACTGAAGCCCAGCGGTGGCACTCAGCTTTGCTGCTCCTCAGCGTGTACAGTGCTGGCACGCAGCATGTGCTGTGCACGGATTTGCCTCAGCTCCAGGTAGAATCATTCTCCTTCTGTTTCGATGGGGTCCGAACTGCCCGTCTAGCTCTCCGCTTAGAGAAATGTGCCGGGAAAGCAGCGCGGGAGTGTTTAGGTGTCCAAGCCTTTCGGCAGAGCACAACCGTCTGGCCGACGAGAACGGGTAACGAAGATCGTGCTTTTGCGCCGGTACATTTTTCTGGGCGAGACGGCTACTCGCATCCTTGGTCTTTATGAGCCTGTAACGTGCGCGGGGGGGTACTTGGAGCTGACAAGGACCGTGCAAAGAGCACCGCGATCCGAGGGCGCTGTGCAGCTTGTAAAGGGGGCTGCCCGGGAATGTGGTGCAAATCCAAGTTTCTCCGAGCCGCAGGGGCCAGCGCCGGGAAGCGCGTTGTTCTGGCACAGTTCTCTGTGCGCGACGTAGCCGAGGGCCTTTCCGTTTAGATGCGGAGCACAGGAGAGGCAGAGTGTGGTGCCACGTAGCGCTGAGAGGGATTGTGTGTATGGGCCAGGCGTGTTCCGGCAGAAGCAGTGCTCTGGTGCGCTCCTCTGCCGGCAGAGCTTTCTGGGCGAGAAGCAGACGACTCTTCGCCTCCGGGGCAATGAAAGCGCGACGCGTTACAAAAAGCGAAGAACGAAGCTGCCGTGCACATGGCTTGTGTGCGCATCCTACGGGCTGCAGGGAAAGCGTGGCTGCCACTCGCTTGCCTGGAAAAGTCACGCTAGCAGCAGCAGAAGGAACTCCAAAGACAGCTGCTTGTGCTGCTACCTATAGCACCAGCCAGCTTCTGTGGAAACAGCTGCTCTTACCTTTAGGCTCCGAGATGCAGAGAATTAAGTATCCCGGTAGATGCAAGCAGAGGAGACAAGTACACAGTGCACTTACGTGGCTTACGCGTGCGAAGGCGAAGGTGCAGCACAGCACTGCCTTTTACTTCTCGAGCCCTTTTGCATGCTAGCAGCTGCTGGAAGCTGGCAACGGTAATGCCAGCGCGACCAGTGTGACGGCATGGCCATCTGAGAAGGAAGCTGCAGAGCCTCAGTGTGTTTGTGCTTGGAGAAGGGGGGCTTCAAGAACGCCTCCTTTTTTGACGCGTCCTTCGGGGTGAGCTCAAGCTGCAGGGACTCTGCAACACGGAAGCTGTAAGAAACTGCTTTCTAGCCAGGTTGTGGGACGAAGTCGAAGGGCTGCGCGTTTACTTCCCGAGCCAGCCAGCGTATTCTCGGCTGAGCGGGCTTGTGAAGGCGCGTTTGCCTGGGCTTTGGAAAGACGGTGCCGAGCACACAGAAGCCCCGTGCTCTGCGGCTTCAATCTTCGCCTTCTGCCGTCTGGAGAGAACTGAAGCCCAGCGGTGGCACTCAGCTTTGCTGCTCCTCAGCGTGTACAGTGCTGGCACGCAGCATGTGCTGTGCACGGATTTGCCTCAGCTCCAGGTAGAATCATTCTCCTTCTGTTTCGATGGGGTCCGAACTGCCCGTCTAGCTCTCCGCTTAGAGAAATGTGCCGGGAAAGCAGCGCGGGAGTGTTTAGGTGTCCAAGCCTTTCGGCAGAGCACAACCGTCTGGCCGACGAGAACGGGTAACGAAGATCGTGCTTTTGCGCCGGTACATTTTTCTGGGCGAGACGGCTACTCGCATCCTTGGTCTTTATGAGCCTGTAACGTGCGCGGGGGGGGGTACTTGGAGCTGACAAGGACCGTGCAAAGAGCACCGCGATCCGAGGGCGCTGTGCAGCTTGTAAAGGGGGCTGCCCGGGAATGTGGTGCAAATCCAAGTTTCTCCGAGCCGCAGGGGCCAGCGCCGGGAAGCGCGTTGTTCTGGCACAGTTCTCTGTGCGCGACGTAGCCGAGGGCCTTTCCGTTTAGATGCGGAGCACAGGAGAGGCAGAGTGTGGTGCCACGTAGCGCTGAGAGGGATTGTGTGTATGGGCCAGGCGTGTTCCGGCAGAAGCAGTGCTCTGGTGCGCTCCTCTGCCGGCAGAGCTTTCTGGGCGAGAAGCAGACGACTCTTCGCCTCCGGGGCAATGAAAGCGCGACGCGTTACAAAAAGCGAAGAACGAAGCTGCCGTGCACATGGCTTGTGTGCGCATCCTACGGGCTGCAGGGAAAGCGTGGCTGCCACTCGCTTGCCTGGAAAAGTCACGCTAGCAGCAGCAGAAGGAACTCCAAAGACAGCTGCTTGTGCTGCTACCTATAGCACCAGCCAGCTTCTGTGGAAACAGCTGCTCTTACCTTTAGGCTCCGAGATGCAGAGAATTAAGTATCCCGGTAGATGCAAGCAGAGGAGACAAGTACACAGTGCACTTACGTGGCTTACGCGTGCGAAGGCGAAGGTGCAGCACAGCACTGCCTTTTACTTCTCGAGCCCTTTTGCATGCTAGCAGCTGCTGGAAGCTGGCAACGGTAATGCCAGCGCGACCAGTGTGACGGCATGGCCATCTGAGAAGGAAGCTGCAGAGCCTCAGTGTGTTTGTGCTTGGAGAAGGGGGGCTTCAAGAACGCCTCCTTTTTTGACGCGTCCTTCGGGGTGAGCTCAAGCTGCAGGGACTCTGCAACACGGAAGCTGTAAGAAACTGCTTTCTAGCCAGGTTGTGGGACGAAGTCGAAGGGCTGCGCGTTTACTTCCCGAGCCACCCAGCGTATTCTCGGCTGAGCGGGCTTGTGAAGGCGCGTTTGCCTGGGCTTTGGAAAGACGGTGCCGAGCACACAGAAGCCCCGTGCTCTGCGGCTTCAATCTTCGCCTTCTGCCGTCTGGAGAGAACTGAAGCCCAGCGGTGGCACTCAGCTTTGCTGCTCCTCAGCGTGTACAGTGCTGGCACGCAGCATGTGCTGTGCACGGATTTGCCTCAGCTCCAGGTAGAATCATTCTCCTTCTGTTTCGATGGGGTCCGAACTGCCCGTCTAGCTCTCCGCTTAGAGAAATGTGCCGGGAAAGCAGCGCGGGAGTGTTTAGGTGTCCAAGCCTTTCGGCAGAGCACAACCGTCTGGCCGACGAGAACGGGTAACGAAGATCGTGCTTTTGCGCCGGTACATTTTTCTGGGCGAGACGGCTACTCGCATCCTTGGTCTTTATGAGCCTGTAACGTGCGCGGGGGGGTACTTGGAGCTGACAAGGACCGTGCAAAGAGCACCGCGATCCGAGGGCGCTGTGCAGCTTGTAAAGGGGGCTGCCCGGGAATGTGGTGCAAATCCAAGTTTCTCCGAGCCGCAGGGGCCAGCGCCGGGAAGCGCGTTGTTCTGGCACAGTTCTCTGTGCGCGACGTAGCCGAGGGCCTTTCCGTTTAGATGCGGAGCACAGGAGAGGCAGAGTGTGGTGCCACGTAGCGCTGAGAGGGATTGTGTGTATGGGCCAGGCGTGTTCCGGCAGAAGCAGTGCTCTGGTGCGCTCCTCTGCCGGCAGAGCTTTCTGGGCGAGAAGCAGACGACTCTTCGCCTCCGGGGCAATGAAAGCGCGACGCGTTACAAAAAGCGAAGAACGAAGCTGCCGTGCACATGGCTTGTGTGCGCATCCTACGGGCTGCAGGGAAAGCGTGGCTGCCACTCGCTTGCCTGGAAAAGTCACGCTAGCAGCAGCAGAAGGAACTCCAAAGACAGCTGCTTGTGCTGCTACCTATAGCACCAGCCAGCTTCTGTGGAAACAGCTGCTCTTACCTTTAGGCTCCGAGATGCAGAGAATTAAGTATCCCGGTAGATGCAAGCAGAGGAGACAAGTACACAGTGCACTTACGTGGCTTACGCGTGCGAAGGCGAAGGTGCAGCACAGCACTGCCTTTTACTTCTCGAGCCCTTTTGCATGCTAGCAGCTGCTGGAAGCTGGCAACGGTAATGCCAGCGCGACCAGTGTGACGGCATGGCCATCTGAGAAGGAAGCTGCAGAGCCTCAGTGTGTTTGTGCTTGGAGAAGGGGGGCTTCAAGAACGCCTCCTTTTTTGACGCGTCCTTCGGGGTGAGCTCAAGCTGCAGGGACTCTGCAACACGGAAGCTGTAAGAAACTGCTTTCTAGCCAGGTTGTGGGACGAAGTCGAAGGGCTGCGCGTTTACTTCCCGAGCCAGCCAGCGTATTCTCGGCTGAGCGGGCTTGTGAAGGCGCGTTTGCCTGGGCTTTGGAAAGACGGTGCCGAGCACACAGAAGCCCCGTGCTCTGCGGCTTCAATCTTCGCCTTCTGCCGTCTGGAGAGAACTGAAGCCCAGCGGTGGCACTCAGCTTTGCTGCTCCTCAGCGTGTACAGTGCTGGCACGCAGCATGTGCTGTGCACGGATTTGCCTCAGCTCCAGGTAGAATCATTCTCCTTCTGTTTCGATGGGGTCCGAACTGCCCGTCTAGCTCTCCGCTTAGAGAAATGTGCCGGGAAAGCAGCGCGGGAGTGTTTAGGTGTCCAAGCCTTTCGACAGAGCACAACCGTCTGGCCGACGAGAACGGGTAACGAAGATCGTGCTTTTGCGCCGGTACATTTTTCTGGGCGAGACGGCTACTCGCATCCTTGGTCTTTATGAGCCTGTAACGTGCGCGGGGGGGGTACTTGGAGCTGACAAGGACCGTGCAAAGAGCACCGCGATCCGAGGGCGCTGTGCAGCTTGTAAAGGGGGCTGCCCGGGAATGTGGTGCAAATCCAAGTTTCTCCGAGCCGCAGGGGCCAGCGCCGGGAAGCGCGTTGTTCTGGCACAGTTCTCTGTGCGCGACGTAGCCGAGGGCCTTTCCGTTTAGATGCGGAGCACAGGAGAGGCAGAGTGTGGTGCCACGTAGCGCTGAGAGGGATTGTGTGTATGGGCCAGGCGTGTTCCGGCAGAAGCAGTGCTCTGGTGCGCTCCTCTGCCGGCAGAGCTTTCTGGGCGAGAAGCAGACGACTCTTCGCCTCCGGGGCAATGAAAGCGCGACGCGTTACAAAAAGCGAAGAACGAAGCTGCCGTGCACATGGCTTGTGTGCGCATCCTACGGGCTGCAGGGAAAGCGTGGCTGCCACTCGCTTGCCTGGAAAAGTCACGCTAGCAGCAGCAGAAGGAACTCCAAAGACAGCTGCTTGTGCTGCTACCTATAGCACCAGCCAGCTTCTGTGGAAACAGCTGCTCTTACCTTTAGGCTCCGAGATGCAGAGAATTAAGTATCCCGGTAGATGCAAGCAGAGGAGACAAGTACACAGTGCACTTACGTGGCTTACGCGTGCGAAGGCGAAGGTGCAGCACAGCACTGCCTTTTACTTCTCGAGCCCTTTTGCATGCTAGCAGCTGCTGGAAGCTGGCAACGGTAATGCCAGCGCGACCAGTGTGACGGCATGGCCATCTGAGAAGGAAGCTGCAGAGCCTCCGTGTGTTTGTGCTTGGAGAAGGGGGGCTTCAAGAACGCCTCCTTTTTTGACGCGTCCTTCGGGGTGAGCTCAAGCTGCAGGGACTCTGCAACACGGAAGCTGTAAGAAACTGCTTTCTAGCCAGGTTGTGGGACGAAGTCGAAGGGCTGCGCGTTTACTTCCCGAGCCAGCCAGCGTATTCTCGGCTGAGCGGGCTTGTGAAGGCGCGTTTGCCTGGGCTTTGGAAAGACGGTGCCGAGCACACAGAAGCCCCGTGCTCTGCGGCTTCAATCTTCGCCTTCTGCCGTCTGGAGAGAACTGAAGCCCAGCGGTGGCACTCAGCTTTGCTGCTCCTCAGCGTGTACAGTGCTGGCACGCAGCATGTGCTGTGCACGGATTTGCCTCAGCTCCAGGTAGAATCATTCTCCTTCTGTTTCGATGGGGTCCGAACTGCCCGTCTAGCTCTCCGCTTAGAGAAATGTGCCGGGAAAGCAGCGCGGGAGTGTTTAGGTGTCCAAGCCTTTCGGCAGAGCACAACCGTCTGGCCGACGAGAACGGGTAACGAAGATCGTGCTTTTGCGCCGGTACATTTTTCTGGGCGAGACGGCTACTCGCATCCTTGGTCTTTATGAGCCTGTAACGTGCGCGGGGGGGTACTTGGAGCTGACAAGGACCGTGCAAAGAGCACCGCGATCCGAGGGCGCTGTGCAGCTTGTAAAGGGGGCTGCCCGGGAATGTGGTGCAAATCCAAGTTTCTCCGAGCCGCAGGGGCCAGCGCCGGGAAGCGCGTTGTTCTGGCACAGTTCTCTGTGCGCGACGTAGCCGAGGGCCTTTCCGTTTAGATGCGGAGCACAGGAGAGGCAGAGTGTGGTGCCACGTAGCGCTGAGAGGGATTGTGTGTATGGGCCAGGCGTGTTCCGGCAGAAGCAGTGCTCTGGTGCGCTCCTCTGCCGGCAGAGCTTTCTGGGCGAGAAGCAGACGACTCTTCGCCTCCGGGGCAATGAAAGCGCGACGCGTTACAAAAAGCGAAGAACGAAGCTGCCGTGCACATGGCTTGTGTGCGCATCCTACGGGCTGCAGGGAAAGCGTGGCTGCCACTCGCTTGCCTGGAAAAGTCACGCTAGCAGCAGCAGAAGGAACTCCAAAGACAGCTGCTTGTGCTGCTACCTATAGCACCAGCCAGCTTCTGTGGAAACAGCTGCTCTTACCTTTAGGCTCCGAGATGCAGAGAATTAAGTATCCCGGTAGATGCAAGCAGAGGAGACAAGTACACAGTGCACTTACGTGGCTTACGCGTGCGAAGGCGAAGGTGCAGCACAGCACTGCCTTTTACTTCTCGAGCCCTTTTGCATGCTAGCAGCTGCTGGAAGCTGGCAACGGTAATGCCAGCGCGACCAGTGTGACGGCATGGCCATCTGAGAAGGAAGCTGCAGAGCCTCAGTGTGTTTGTGCTTGGAGAAGGGGGGCTTCAAGAACGCCTCCTTTTTTGACGCGTCCTTCGGGGTGAGCTCAAGCTGCAGGGACTCTGCAACACGGAAGCTGTAAGAAACTGCTTTCTAGCCAGGTTGTGGGACGAAGTCGAAGGGCTGCGCGTTTACTTCCCGAGCCAGCCAGCGTATTCTCGGCTGAGCGGGCTTGTGAAGGCGCGTTTGCCTGGGCTTTGGAAAGACGGTGCCGAGCACACAGAAGCCCCGTGCTCTGCGGCTTCAATCTTCGCCTTCTGCCGTCTGGAGAGAACTGAAGCCCAGCGGTGGCACTCAGCTTTGCTGCTCCTCAGCGTGTACAGTGCTGGCACGCAGCATGTGCTGTGCACGGATTTGCCTCAGCTCCAGGTAGAATCATTCTCCTTCTGTTTCGATGGGGTCCGAACTGCCCGTCTAGCTCTCCGCTTAGAGAAATGTGCCGGGAAAGCAGCGCGGGAGTGTTTAGGTGTCCAAGCCTTTCGGCAGAGCACAACCGTCTGGCCGACGAGAACGGGTAACGAAGATCGTGCTTTTGCGCCGGTACATTTTTCTGGGCGAGACGGCTACTCGCATCCTTGGTCTTTATGAGCCTGTAACGTGCGCGGGGGGGGGTACTTGGAGCTGACAAGGACCGTGCAAAGAGCACCGCGATCCGAGGGCGCTGTGCAGCTTGTAAAGGGGGCTGCCCGGGAATGTGGTGCAAATCCAAGTTTCTCCGAGCCGCAGGGGCCAGCGCCGGGAAGCGCGTTGTTCTGGCACAGTTCTCTGTGCGCGACGTAGCCGAGGGCCTTTCCGTTTAGATGCGGAGCACAGGAGAGGCAGAGTGTGGTGCCACGTAGCGCTGAGAGGGATTGTGTGTATGGGCCAGGCGTGTTCCGGCAGAAGCAGTGCTCTGGTGCGCTCCTCTGCCGGCAGAGCTTTCTGGGCGAGAAGCAGACGACTCTTCGCCTCCGGGGCAATGAAAGCGCGACGCGTTACAAAAAGCGAAGAACGAAGCTGCCGTGCACATGGCTTGTGTGCGCATCCTACGGGCTGCAGGGAAAGCGTGGCTGCCACTCGCTTGCCTGGAAAAGTCACGCTAGCAGCAGCAGAAGGAACTCCAAAGACAGCTGCTTGTGCTGCTACCTATAGCACCAGCCAGCTTCTGTGGAAACAGCTGCTCTTACCTTTAGGCTCCGAGATGCAGAGAATTAAGTATCCCGGTAGATGCAAGCAGAGGAGACAAGTACACAGTGCACTTACGTGGCTTACGCGTGCGAAGGCGAAGGTGCAGCACAGCACTGCCTTTTACTTCTCGAGCCCTTTTGCATGCTAGCAGCTGCTGGAAGCTGGCAACGGTAATGCCAGCGCGACCAGTGTGACGGCATGGCCATCTGAGAAGGAAGCTGCAGAGCCTCAGTGTGTTTGTGCTTGGAGAAGGGGGGCTTCAAGAACGCCTCCTTTTTTGACGCGTCCTTCGGGGTGAGCTCAAGCTGCAGGGACTCTGCAACACGGAAGCTGTAAGAAACTGCTTTCTAGCCAGGTTGTGGGACGAAGTCGAAGGGCTGCGCGTTTACTTCCCGAGCCAGCCAGCGTATTCTCGGCTGAGCGGGCTTGTGAAGGCGCGTTTGCCTGGGCTTTGGAAAGACGGTGCCGAGCACACAGAAGCCCCGTGCTCTGCGGCTTCAATCTTCGCCTTCTGCCGTCTGGAGAGAACTGAAGCCCAGCGGTGGCACTCAGCTTTGCTGCTCCTCAGCGTGTACAGTGCTGGCACGCAGCATGTGCTGTGCACGGATTTGCCTCAGCTCCAGGTAGAATCATTCTCCTTCTGTTTCGATAGGGTCCGAACTGCCCGTCTAGCTCTCCGCTTAGAGAAATGTGCCGGGAAAGCAGCGCGGGAGTGTTTAGGTGTCCAAGCCTTTCGACAGAGCACAACCGTCTGGCCGACGAGAACGGGTAACGAAGATCGTGCTTTTGCGCCGGTACATTTTTCTGGGCGAGACGGCTACTCGCATCCTTGGTCTTTATGAGCCTGTAACGTGCGCGGGGGGGGGTACTTGGAGCTGACAAGGACCGTGCAAAGAGCACCGCGATCCGAGGGCGCTGTGCAGCTTGTAAAGGGGGCTGCCCGGGAATGTGGTGCAAATCCAAGTTTCTCCGAGCCGCAGGGGCCAGCGCCGGGAAGCGCGTTGTTCTGGCACAGTTCTCTGTGCGCGACGTAGCCGAGGGCCTTTCCGTTTAGATGCGGAGCACAGGAGAGGCAGAGTGTGGTGCCACGTAGCGCTGAGAGGGATTGTGTGTATGGGCCAGGCGTGTTCCGGCAGAAGCAGTGCTCTGGTGCGCTCCTCTGCCGGCAGAGCTTTCTGGGCGAGAAGCAGACGACTCTTCGCCTCCGGGGCAATGAAAGCGCGACGCGTTACAAAAAGCGAAGAACGAAGCTGCCGTGCACATGGCTTGTGTGCGCATCCTACGGGCTGCAGGGAAAGCGTGGCTGCCACTCGCTTGCCTGGAAAAGTCACGCTAGCAGCAGCAGAAGGAACTCCAAAGACAGCTGCTTGTGCTGCTACCTATAGCACCAGCCAGCTTCTGTGGAAACAGCTGCTCTTACCTTTAGGCTCCGAGATGCAGAGAATTAAGTATCCCGGTAGATGCAAGCAGAGGAGACAAGTACACAGTGCACTTACGTGGCTTACGCGTGCGAAGGCGAAGGTGCAGCACAGCACTGCCTTTTACTTCTCGAGCCCTTTTGCATGCTAGCAGCTGCTGGAAGCTGGCAACGGTAATGCCAGCGCGACCAGTGTGACGGCATGGCCATCTGAGAAGGAAGCTGCAGAGCCTCAGTGTGTTTGTGCTTGGAGAAGGGGGGCTTCAAGAACGCCTCCTTTTTTGACGCGTCCTTCGGGGTGAGCTCAAGCTGCAGGGACTCTGCAACACGGAAGCTGTAAGAAACTGCTTTCTAGCCAGGTTGTGGGACGAAGTCGAAGGGCTGCGCGTTTACTTCCCGAGCCAGCCAGCGTATTCTCGGCTGAGCGGGCTTGTGAAGGCGCGTTTGCCTGGGCTTTGGAAAGACGGTGCCGAGCACACAGAAGCCCCGTGCTCTGCGGCTTCAATCTTCGCCTTCTGCCGTCTGGAGAGAACTGAAGCCCAGCGGTGGCACTCAGCTTTGCTGCTCCTCAGCGTGTACAGTGCTGGCACGCAGCATGTGCTGTGCACGGATTTGCCTCAGCTCCAGGTAGAATCATTCTCCTTCTGTTTCGATGGGGTCCGAACTGCCCGTCTAGCTCTCCGCTTAGAGAAATGTGCCGGGAAAGCAGCGCGGGAGTGTTTAGGTGTCCAAGCCTTTCGGCAGAGCACAACCGTCTGGCCGACGAGAACGGGTAACGAAGATCGTGCTTTTGCGCCGGTACATTTTTCTGGGCGAGACGGCTACTCGCATCCTTGGTCTTTATGAGCCTGTAACGTGCGCGGGGGGGTACTTGGAGCTGACAAGGACCGTGCAAAGAGCACCGCGATCCGAGGGCGCTGTGCAGCTTGTAAAGGGGGCTGCCCGGGAATGTGGTGCAAATCCAAGTTTCTCCGAGCCGCAGGGGCCAGCGCCGGGAAGCGCGTTGTTCTGGCACAGTTCTCTGTGCGCGACGTAGCCGAGGGCCTTTCCGTTTAGATGCGGAGCACAGGAGAGGCAGAGTGTGGTGCCACGTAGCGCTGAGAGGGATTGTGTGTATGGGCCAGGCGTGTTCCGGCAGAAGCAGTGCTCTGGTGCGCCCCTCTGCCGGCAGAGCTTTCTGGGCGAGAAGCAGACGACTCTTCGCCTCCGGGGCAATGAAAGCGCGACGCGTTACAAAAAGCGAAGAACGAAGCTGCCGTGCACATGGCTTGTGTGCGCATCCTACGGGCTGCAGGGAAAGCGTGGCTGCCACTCGCTTGCCTGGAAAAGTCACGCTAGCAGCAGCAGAAGGAACTCCAAAGACAGCTGCTTGTGCTGCTACCTATAGCACCAGCCAGCTTCTGTGGAAACAGCTGCTCTTACCTTTAGGCTCCGAGATGCAGAGAATTAAGTATCCCGGTAGATGCAAGCAGAGGAGACAAGTACACAGTGCACTTACGTGGCTTACGCGTGCGAAGGCGAAGGTGCAGCACAGCACTGCCTTTTACTTCTCGAGCCCTTTTGCATGCTAGCAGCTGCTGGAAGCTGGCAACGGTAATGCCAGCGCGACCAGTGTGACGGCATGGCCATCTGAGAAGGAAGCTGCAGAGCCTCAGTGTGTTTGTGCTTGGAGAAGGGGGGCTTCAAGAACGCCTCCTTTTTTGACGCGTCCTTCGGGGTGAGCTCAAGCTGCAGGGACTCTGCAACACGGAAGCTGTAAGAAACTGCTTTCTAGCCAGGTTGTGGGACGAAGTCGAAGGGCTGCGCGTTTACTTCCCGAGCCAGCCAGCGTATTCTCGGCTGAGCGGGCTTGTGAAGGCGCGTTTGCCTGGGCTTTGGAAAGACGGTGCCGAGCACACAGAAGCCCCGTGCTCTGCGGCTTCAATCTTCGCCTTCTGCCGTCTGGAGAGAACTGAAGCCCAGCGGTGGCACTCAGCTTTGCTGCTCCTCAGCGTGTACAGTGCTGGCACGCAGCATGTGCTGTGCACGGATTTGCCTCAGCTCCAGGTAGAATCATTCTCCTTCTGTTTCGATAGGGTCCGAACTGCCCGTCTAGCTCTCCGCTTAGAGAAATGTGCCGGGAAAGCAGCGCGGGAGTGTTTAGGTGTCCAAGCCTTTCGACAGAGCACAACCGTCTGGCCGACGAGAACGGGTAACGAAGATCGTGCTTTTGCGCCGGTACATTTTTCTGGGCGAGACGGCTACTCGCATCCTTGGTCTTTATGAGCCTGTAACGTGCGCGGGGGGGGTACTTGGAGCTGACAAGGACCGTGCAAAGAGCACCGCGATCCGAGGGCGCTGTGCAGCTTGTAAAGGGGGCTGCCCGGGAATGTGGTGCAAATCCAAGTTTCTCCGAGCCGCAGGGGCCAGCGCCGGGAAGCGCGTTGTTCTGGCACAGTTCTCTGTGCGCGACGTAGCCGAGGGCCTTTCCGTTTAGATGCGGAGCACAGGAGAGGCAGAGTGTGGTGCCACGTAGCGCTGAGAGGGATTGTGTGTATGGGCCAGGCGTGTTCCGGCAGAAGCAGTGCTCTGGTGCGCTCCTCTGCCGGCAGAGCTTTCTGGGCGAGAAGCAGACGACTCTTCGCCTCCGGGGCAATGAAAGCGCGACGCGTTACAAAAAGCGAAGAACGAAGCTGCCGTGCACATGGCTTGTGTGCGCATCCTACGGGCTGCAGGGAAAGCGTGGCTGCCACTCGCTTGCCTGGAAAAGTCACGCTAGCAGCAGCAGAAGGAACTCCAAAGACAGCTGCTTGTGCTGCTACCTATAGCACCAGCCAGCTTCTGTGGAAACAGCTGCTCTTACCTTTAGGCTCCGAGATGCAGAGAATTAAGTATCCCGGTAGATGCAAGCAGAGGAGACAAGTACACAGTGCACTTACGTGGCTTACGCGTGCGAAGGCGAAGGTGCAGCACAGCACTGCCTTTTACTTCTCGAGCCCTTTTGCATGCTAGCAGCTGCTGGAAGCTGGCAACGGTAATGCCAGCGCGACCAGTGTGACGGCATGGCCATCTGAGAAGGAAGCTGCAGAGCCTCAGTGTGTTTGTGCTTGGAGAAGGGGGGCTTCAAGAACGCCTCCTTTTTTGACGCGTCCCTCGGGGGGAGCTCAAGCTGCAGGGACTCTGCAACACGGAAGCTGTAAGAAACTGCTTTCTAGCCAGGTTGTGGGACGAAGTCGAAGGGCTGCGCGTTTACTTCCCGAGCCAGCCAGCGTATTCTCGGCTGAGCGGGCTTGTGAAGGCGCGTTTGCCTGGGCTTTGGAAAGACGGTGCCGAGCACACAGAAGCCCCGTGCTCTGCGGCTTCAATCTTCGCCTTCTGCCGTCTGGAGAGAACTGAAGCCCAGCGGTGGCACTCAGCTTTGCTGCTCCTCAGCGTGTACAGTGCTGGCACGCAGCATGTGCTGTGCACGGATTTGCCTCAGCTCCAGGTAGAATCATTCTCCTTCTGTTTCGATAGGGTCCGAACTGCCCGTCTAGCTCTCCGCTTAGAGAAATGTGCCGGGAAAGCAGCGCGGGAGTGTTTAGGTGTCCAAGCCTTTCGACAGAGCACAACCGTCTGGCCGACGAGAACGGGTAACGAAGATCGTGCTTTTGCGCCGGTACATTTTTCTGGGCGAGACGGCTACTCGCATCCTTGGTCTTTATGAGCCTGTAACGTGCGCGGGGGGGGTACTTGGAGCTGACAAGGACCGTGCAAAGAGCACCGCGATCCGAGGGCGCTGTGCAGCTTGTAAAGGGGGCTGCCCGGGAATGTGGTGCAAATCCAAGTTTCTCCGAGCCGCAGGGGCCAGCGCCGGGAAGCGCGTTGTTCTGGCACAGTTCTCTGTGCGCGACGTAGCCGAGGGCCTTTCCGTTTAGATGCGGAGCACAGGAGAGGCAGAGTGTGGTGCCACGTAGCGCTGAGAGGGATTGTGTGTATGGGCCAGGCGTGTTCCGGCAGAAGCAGTGCTCTGGTGCGCCCCTCTGCCGGCAGAGCTTTCTGGGCGAGAAGCAGACGACTCTTCGCCTCCGGGGCAATGAAAGCGCGACGCGTTACAAAAAGCGAAGAACGAAGCTGCCGTGCACATGGCTTGTGTGCGCATCCTACGGGCTGCAGGGAAAGCGTGGCTGCCACTCGCTTGCCTGGAAAAGTCACGCTAGCAGCAGCAGAAGGAACTCCAAAGACAGCTGCTTGTGCTGCTACCTATAGCACCAGCCAGCTTCTGTGGAAACAGCTGCTCTTACCTTTAGGCTCCGAGATGCAGAGAATTAAGTATCCCGGTAGATGCAAGCAGAGGAGACAAGTACACAGTGCACTTACGTGGCTTACGCGTGCGAAGGCGAAGGTGCAGCACAGCACTGCCTTTTACTTCTCGAGCCCTTTTGCATGCTAGCAGCTGCTGGAAGCTGGCAACGGTAATGCCAGCGCGACCAGTGTGACGGCATGGCCATCTGAGAAGGAAGCTGCAGAGCCTCAGTGTGTTTGTGCTTGGAGAAGGGGGGCTTCAAGAACGCCTCCTTTTTTGACGCGTCCTTCGGGGTGAGCTCAAGCTGCAGGGACTCTGCAACACGGAAGCTGTAAGAAACTGCTTTCTAGCCAGGTTGTGGGACGAAGTCGAAGGGCTGCGCGTTTACTTCCCGAGCCAGCCAGCGTATTCTCGGCTGAGCGGGCTTGTGAAGGCGCGTTTGCCTGGGCTTTGGAAAGACGGTGCCGAGCACACAGAAGCCCCGTGCTCTGCGGCTTCAATCTTCGCCTTCTGCCGTCTGGAGAGAACTGAAGCCCAGCGGTGGCACTCAGCTTTGCTGCTCCTCAGCGTGTACAGTGCTGGCACGCAGCATGTGCTGTGCACGGATTTGCCTCAGCTCCAGGTAGAATCATTCTCCTTCTGTTTCGATGGGGTCCGAACTGCCCGTCTAGCTCTCCGCTTAGAGAAATGTGCCGGGAAAGCAGCGCGGGAGTGTTTAGGTGTCCAAGCCTTTCGACAGAGCACAACCGTCTGGCCGACGAGAACGGGTAACGAAGATCGTGCTTTTGCGCCGGTACATTTTTCTGGGCGAGACGGCTACTCGCATCCTTGGTCTTTATGAGCCTGTAACGTGCGCGGGGGGGGTACTTGGAGCTGACAAGGACCGTGCAAAGAGCACCGCGATCCGAGGGCGCTGTGCAGCTTGTAAAGGGGGCTGCCCGGGAATGTGGTGCAAATCCAAGTTTCTCCGAGCCGCAGGGGCCAGCGCCGGGAAGCGCGTTGTTCTGGCACAGTTCTCTGTGCGCGACGTAGCCGAGGGCCTTTCCGTTTAGATGCGGAGCACAGGAGAGGCAGAGTGTGGTGCCACGTAGCGCTGAGAGGGATTGTGTGTATGGGCCAGGCGTGTTCCGGCAGAAGCAGTGCTCTGGTGCGCTCCTCTGCCGGCAGAGCTTTCTGGGCGAGAAGCAGACGACTCTTCGCCTCCGGGGCAATGAAAGCGCGACGCGTTACAAAAAGCGAAGAACGAAGCTGCCGTGCACATGGCTTGTGTGCGCATCCTACGGGCTGCAGGGAAAGCGTGGCTGCCACTCGCTTGCCTGGAAAAGTCACGCTAGCAGCAGCAGAAGGAACTCCAAAGACAGCTGCTTGTGCTGCTACCTATAGCACCAGCCAGCTTCTGTGGAAACAGCTGCTCTTACCTTTAGGCTCCGAGATGCAGAGAATTAAGTATCCCGGTAGATGCAAGCAGAGGAGACAAGTACACAGTGCACTTACGTGGCTTACGCGTGCGAAGGCGAAGGTGCAGCACAGCACTGCCTTTTACTTCTCGAGCCCTTTTGCATGCTAGCAGCTGCTGGAAGCTGGCAACGGTAATGCCAGCGCGACCAGTGTGACGGCATGGCCATCTGAGAAGGAAGCTGCAGAGCCTCAGTGTGTTTGTGCTTGGAGAAGGGGGGCTTCAAGAACGCCTCCTTTTTTGACGCGTCCTTCGGGGTGAGCTCAAGCTGCAGGGACTCTGCAACACGGAAGCTGTAAGAAACTGCTTTCTAGCCAGGTTGTGGGACGAAGTCGAAGGGCTGCGCGTTTACTTCCCGAGCCAGCCAGCGTATTCTCGGCTGAGCGGGCTTGTGAAGGCGCGTTTGCCTGGGCTTTGGAAAGACGGTGCCGAGCACACAGAAGCCCCGTGCTCTGCGGCTTCAATCTTCGCCTTCTGCCGTCTGGAGAGAACTGAAGCCCAGCGGTGGCACTCAGCTTTGCTGCTCCTCAGCGTGTACAGTGCTGGCACGCAGCATGTGCTGTGCACGGATTTGCCTCAGCTCCAGGTAGAATCATTCTCCTTCTGTTTCGATAGGGTCCGAACTGCCCGTCTAGCTCTCCGCTTAGAGAAATGTGCCGGGAAAGCAGCGCGGGAGTGTTTAGGTGTCCAAGCCTTTCGACAGAGCACAACCGTCTGGCCGACGAGAACGGGTAACGAAGATCGTGCTTTTGCGCCGGTACATTTTTCTGGGCGAGACGGCTACTCGCATCCTTGGTCTTTATGAGCCTGTAACGTGCGCGGGGGGGGTACTTGGAGCTGACAAGGACCGTGCAAAGAGCACCGCGATCCGAGGGCGCTGTGCAGCTTGTAAAGGGGGCTGCCCGGGAATGTGGTGCAAATCCAAGTTTCTCCGAGCCGCAGGGGCCAGCGCCGGGAAGCGCGTTGTTCTGGCACAGTTCTCTGTGCGCGACGTAGCCGAGGGCCTTTCCGTTTAGATGCGGAGCACAGGAGAGGCAGAGTGTGGTGCCACGTAGCGCTGAGAGGGATTGTGTGTATGGGCCAGGCGTGTTCCGGCAGAAGCAGTGCTCTGGTGCGCTCCTCTGCCGGCAGAGCTTTCTGGGCGAGAAGCAGACGACTCTTCGCCTCCGGGGCAATGAAAGCGCGACGCGTTACAAAAAGCGAAGAACGAAGCTGCCGTGCACATGGCTTGTGTGCGCATCCTACGGGCTGCAGGGAAAGCGTGGCTGCCACTCGCTTGCCTGGAAAAGTCACGCTAGCAGCAGCAGAAGGAACTCCAAAGACAGCTGCTTGTGCTGCTACCTATAGCACCAGCCAGCTTCTGTGGAAACAGCTGCTCTTACCTTTAGGCTCCGAGATGCAGAGAATTAAGTATCCCGGTAGATGCAAGCAGAGGAGACAAGTACACAGTGCACTTACGTGGCTTACGCGTGCGAAGGCGAAGGTGCAGCACAGCACTGCCTTTTACTTCTCGAGCCCTTTTGCATGCTAGCAGCTGCTGGAAGCTGGCAACGGTAATGCCAGCGCGACCAGTGTGACGGCATGGCCATCTGAGAAGGAAGCTGCAGAGCCTCAGTGTGTTTGTGCTTGGAGAAGGGGGGCTTCAAGAACGCCTCCTTTTTTGACGCGTCCCTCGGGGGGAGCTCAAGCTGCAGGGACTCTGCAACACGGAAGCTGTAAGAAACTGCTTTCTAGCCAGGTTGTGGGACGAAGTCGAAGGGCTGCGCGTTTACTTCCCGAGCCAGCCAGCGTATTCTCGGCTGAGCGGGCTTGTGAAGGCGCGTTTGCCTGGGCTTTGGAAAGACGGTGCCGAGCACACAGAAGCCCCGTGCTCTGCGGCTTCAATCTTCGCCTTCTGCCGTCTGGAGAGAACTGAAGCCCAGCGGTGGCACTCAGCTTTGCTGCTCCTCAGCGTGTACAGTGCTGGCACGCAGCATGTGCTGTGCACGGATTTGCCTCAGCTCCAGGTAGAATCATTCTCCTTCTGTTTCGATAGGGTCCGAACTGCCCGTCTAGCTCTCCGCTTAGAGAAATGTGCCGGGAAAGCAGCGCGGGAGTGTTTAGGTGTCCAAGCCTTTCGACAGAGCACAACCGTCTGGCCGACGAGAACGGGTAACGAAGATCGTGCTTTTGCGCCGGTACATTTTTCTGGGCGAGACGGCTACTCGCATCCTTGGTCTTTATGAGCCTGTAACGTGCGCGGGGGGGGTACTTGGAGCTGACAAGGACCGTGCAAAGAGCACCGCGATCCGAGGGCGCTGTGCAGCTTGTAAAGGGGGCTGCCCGGGAATGTGGTGCAAATCCAAGTTTCTCCGAGCCGCAGGGGCCAGCGCCGGGAAGCGCGTTGTTCTGGCACAGTTCTCTGTGCGCGACGTAGCCGAGGGCCTTTCCGTTTAGATGCGGAGCACAGGAGAGGCAGAGTGTGGTGCCACGTAGCGCTGAGAGGGATTGTGTGTATGGGCCAGGCGTGTTCCGGCAGAAGCAGTGCTCTGGTGCGCCCCTCTGCCGGCAGAGCTTTCTGGGCGAGAAGCAGACGACTCTTCGCCTCCGGGGCAATGAAAGCGCGACGCGTTACAAAAAGCGAAGAACGAAGCTGCCGTGCACATGGCTTGTGTGCGCATCCTACGGGCTGCAGGGAAAGCGTGGCTGCCACTCGCTTGCCTGGAAAAGTCACGCTAGCAGCAGCAGAAGGAACTCCAAAGACAGCTGCTTGTGCTGCTACCTATAGCACCAGCCAGCTTCTGTGGAAACAGCTGCTCTTACCTTTAGGCTCCGAGATGCAGAGAATTAAGTATCCCGGTAGATGCAAGCAGAGGAGACAAGTACACAGTGCACTTACGTGGCTTACGCGTGCGAAGGCGAAGGTGCAGCACAGCACTGCCTTTTACTTCTCGAGCCCTTTTGCATGCTAGCAGCTGCTGGAAGCTGGCAACGGTAATGCCAGCGCGACCAGTGTGACGGCATGGCCATCTGAGAAGGAAGCTGCAGAGCCTCAGTGTGTTTGTGCTTGGAGAAGGGGGGCTTCAAGAACGCCTCCTTTTTTGACGCGTCCTTCGGGGTGAGCTCAAGCTGCAGGGACTCTGCAACACGGAAGCTGTAAGAAACTGCTTTCTAGCCAGGTTGTGGGACGAAGTCGAAGGGCTGCGCGTTTACTTCCCGAGCCAGCCAGCGTATTCTCGGCTGAGCGGGCTTGTGAAGGCGCGTTTGCCTGGGCTTTGGAAAGACGGTGCCGAGCACACAGAAGCCCCGTGCTCTGCGGCTTCAATCTTCGCCTTCTGCCGTCTGGAGAGAACTGAAGCCCAGCGGTGGCACTCAGCTTTGCTGCTCCTCAGCGTGTACAGTGCTGGCACGCAGCATGTGCTGTGCACGGATTTGCCTCAGCTCCAGGTAGAATCATTCTCCTTCTGTTTCGATGGGGTCCGAACTGCCCGTCTAGCTCTCCGCTTAGAGAAATGTGCCGGGAAAGCAGCGCGGGAGTGTTTAGGTGTCCAAGCCTTTCGACAGAGCACAACCGTCTGGCCGACGAGAACGGGTAACGAAGATCGTGCTTTTGCGCCGGTACATTTTTCTGGGCGAGACGGCTACTCGCATCCTTGGTCTTTATGAGCCTGTAACGTGCGCGGGGGGGGTACTTGGAGCTGACAAGGACCGTGCAAAGAGCACCGCGATCCGAGGGCGCTGTGCAGCTTGTAAAGGGGGCTGCCCGGGAATGTGGTGCAAATCCAAGTTTCTCCGAGCCGCAGGGGCCAGCGCCGGGAAGCGCGTTGTTCTGGCACAGTTCTCTGTGCGCGACGTAGCCGAGGGCCTTTCCGTTTAGATGCGGAGCACAGGAGAGGCAGAGTGTGGTGCCACGTAGCGCTGAGAGGGATTGTGTGTATGGGCCAGGCGTGTTCCGGCAGAAGCAGTGCTCTGGTGCGCTCCTCTGCCGGCAGAGCTTTCTGGGCGAGAAGCAGACGACTCTTCGCCTCCGGGGCAATGAAAGCGCGACGCGTTACAAAAAGCGAAGAACGAAGCTGCCGTGCACATGGCTTGTGTGCGCATCCTACGGGCTGCAGGGAAAGCGTGGCTGCCACTCGCTTGCCTGGAAAAGTCACGCTAGCAGCAGCAGAAGGAACTCCAAAGACAGCTGCTTGTGCTGCTACCTATAGCACCAGCCAGCTTCTGTGGAAACAGCTGCTCTTACCTTTAGGCTCCGAGATGCAGAGAATTAAGTATCCCGGTAGATGCAAGCAGAGGAGACAAGTACACAGTGCACTTACGTGGCTTACGCGTGCGAAGGCGAAGGTGCAGCACAGCACTGCCTTTTACTTCTCGAGCCCTTTTGCATGCTAGCAGCTGCTGGAAGCTGGCAACGGTAATGCCAGCGCGACCAGTGTGACGGCATGGCCATCTGAGAAGGAAGCTGCAGAGCCTCAGTGTGTTTGTGCTTGGAGAAGGGGGGCTTCAAGAACGCCTCCTTTTTTGACGCGTCCTTCGGGGTGAGCTCAAGCTGCAGGGACTCTGCAACACGGAAGCTGTAAGAAACTGCTTTCTAGCCAGGTTGTGGGACGAAGTCGAAGGGCTGCGCGTTTACTTCCCGAGCCAGCCAGCGTATTCTCGGCTGAGCGGGCTTGTGAAGGCGCGTTTGCCTGGGCTTTGGAAAGACGGTGCCGAGCACACAGAAGCCCCGTGCTCTGCGGCTTCAATCTTCGCCTTCTGCCGTCTGGAGAGAACTGAAGCCCAGCGGTGGCACTCAGCTTTGCTGCTCCTCAGCGTGTACAGTGCTGGCACGCAGCATGTGCTGTGCACGGATTTGCCTCAGCTCCAGGTAGAATCATTCTCCTTCTGTTTCGATGGGGTCCGAACTGCCCGTCTAGCTCTCCGCTTAGAGAAATGTGCCGGGAAAGCAGCGCGGGAGTGTTTAGGTGTCCAAGCCTTTCGACAGAGCACAACCGTCTGGCCGACGAGAACGGGTAACGAAGATCGTGCTTTTGCGCCGGTACATTTTTCTGGGCGAGACGGCTACTCGCATCCTTGGTCTTTATGAGCCTGTAACGTGCGCGGGGGGGTACTTGGAGCTGACAAGGACCGTGCAAAGAGCACCGCGATCCGAGGGCGCTGTGCAGCTTGTAAAGGGGGCTGCCCGGGAATGTGGTGCAAATCCAAGTTTCTCCGAGCCGCAGGGGCCAGCGCCGGGAAGCGCGTTGTTCTGGCACAGTTCTCTGTGCGCGACGTAGCCGAGGGCCTTTCCGTTTAGATGCGGAGCACAGGAGAGGCAGAGTGTGGTGCCACGTAGCGCTGAGAGGGATTGTGTGTATGGGCCAGGCGTGTTCCGGCAGAAGCAGTGCTCTGGTGCGCTCCTCTGCCGGCAGAGCTTTCTGGGCGAGAAGCAGACGACTCTTCGCCTCCGGGGCAATGAAAGCGCGACGCGTTACAAAAAGCGAAGAACGAAGCTGCCGTGCACATGGCTTGTGTGCGCATCCTACGGGCTGCAGGGAAAGCGTGGCTGCCACTCGCTTGCCTGGAAAAGTCACGCTAGCAGCAGCAGAAGGAACTCCAAAGACAGCTGCTTGTGCTGCTACCTATAGCACCAGCCAGCTTCTGTGGAAACAGCTGCTCTTACCTTTAGGCTCCGAGATGCAGAGAATTAAGTATCCCGGTAGATGCAAGCAGAGGAGACAAGTACACAGTGCACTTACGTGGCTTACGCGTGCGAAGGCGAAGGTGCAGCACAGCACTGCCTTTTACTTCTCGAGCCCTTTTGCATGCTAGCAGCTGCTGGAAGCTGGCAACGGTAATGCCAGCGCGACCAGTGTGACGGCATGGCCATCTGAGAAGGAAGCTGCAGAGCCTCAGTGTGTTTGTGCTTGGAGAAGGGGGGCTTCAAGAACGCCTCCTTTTTTGACGCGTCCTTCGGGGTGAGCTCAAGCTGCAGGGACTCTGCAACACGGAAGCTGTAAGAAACTGCTTTCTAGCCAGGTTGTGGGACGAAGTCGAAGGGCTGCGCGTTTACTTCCCGAGCCAGCCAGCGTATTCTCGGCTGAGCGGGCTTGTGAAGGCGCGTTTGCCTGGGCTTTGGAAAGACGGTGCCGAGCACACAGAAGCCCCGTGCTCTGCGGCTTCAATCTTCGCCTTCTGCCGTCTGGAGAGAACTGAAGCCCAGCGGTGGCACTCAGCTTTGCTGCTCCTCAGCGTGTACAGTGCTGGCACGCAGCATGTGCTGTGCACGGATTTGCCTCAGCTCCAGGTAGAATCATTCTCCTTCTGTTTCGATGGGGTCCGAACTGCCTGTCTAGCTCTCCGCTTAGAGAAATGTGCCGGGAAAGCAGCGCGGGAGTGTTTAGGTGTCCAAGCCTTTCGGCAGAGCACAACCGTCTGGCCGACGAGAACGGGTAACGAAGATCGTGCTTTTGCGCCGGTACATTTTTCTGGGCGAGACGGCTACTCGCATCCTTGGTCTTTATGAGCCTGTAACGTGCGCGGGGGGGGTACTTGGAGCTGACAAGGACCGTGCAAAGAGCACCGCGATCCGAGGGCGCTGTGCAGCTTGTAAAGGGGGCTGCCCGGGAATGTGGTGCAAATCCAAGTTTCTCCGAGCCGCAGGGGCCAGCGCCGGGAAGCGCGTTGTTCTGGCACAGTTCTCTGTGCGCGACGTAGCCGAGGGCCTTTCCGTTTAGATGCGGAGCACAGGAGAGGCAGAGTGTGGTGCCACGTAGCGCTGAGAGGGATTGTGTGTATGGGCCAGGCGTGTTCCGGCAGAAGCAGTGCTCTGGTGCGCCCCTCTGCCGGCAGAGCTTTCTGGGCGAGAAGCAGACGACTCTTCGCCTCCGGGGCAATGAAAGCGCGACGCGTTACAAAAAGCGAAGAACGAAGCTGCCGTGCACATGGCTTGTGTGCGCATCCTACGGGCTGCAGGGAAAGCGTGGCTGCCACTCGCTTGCCTGGAAAAGTCACGCTAGCAGCAGCAGAAGGAACTCCAAAGACAGCTGCTTGTGCTGCTACCTATAGCACCAGCCAGCTTCTGTGGAAACAGCTGCTCTTACCTTTAGGCTCCGAGATGCAGAGAATTAAGTATCCCGGTAGATGCAAGCAGAGGAGACAAGTACACAGTGCACTTACGTGGCTTACGCGTGCGAAGGCGAAGGTGCAGCACAGCACTGCCTTTTACTTCTCGAGCCCTTTTGCATGCTAGCAGCTGCTGGAAGCTGGCAACGGTAATGCCAGCGCGACCAGTGTGACGGCATGGCCATCTGAGAAGGAAGCTGCAGAGCCTCAGTGTGTTTGTGCTTGGAGAAGGGGGGCTTCAAGAACGCCTCCTTTTTTGACGCGTCCTTCGGGGGGAGCTCAAGCTGCAGGGACTCTGCAACACGGAAGCTGTAAGAAACTGCTTTCTAGCCAGGTTGTGGGACGAAGTCGAAGGGCTGCGCGTTTACTTCCCGAGCCAGCCAGCGTATTCTCGGCTGAGCGGGCTTGTGAAGGCGCGTTTGCCTGGGCTTTGGAAAGACGGTGCCGAGCACACAGAAGCCCCGTGCTCTGCGGCTTCAATCTTCGCCTTCTGCCGTCTGGAGAGAACTGAAGCCCAGCGGTGGCACTCAGCTTTGCTGCTCCTCAGCGTGTACAGTGCTGGCACGCAGCATGTGCTGTGCACGGATTTGCCTCAGCTCCAGGTAGAATCATTCTCCTTCTGTTTCGATGGGGTCCGAACTGCCCGTCTAGCTCTCCGCTTAGAGAAATGTGCCGGGAAAGCAGCGCGGGAGTGTTTAGGTGTCCAAGCCTTTCGACAGAGCACAACCGTCTGGCCGACGAGAACGGGTAACGAAGATCGTGCTTTTGCGCCGGTACATTTTTCTGGGCGAGACGGCTACTCGCATCCTTGGTCTTTATGAGCCTGTAACGTGCGCGGGGGGGGTACTTGGAGCTGACAAGGACCGTGCAAAGAGCACCGCGATCCGAGGGCGCTGTGCAGCTTGTAAAGGGGGCTGCCCGGGAATGTGGTGCAAATCCAAGTTTCTCCGAGCCGCAGGGGCCAGCGCCGGGAAGCGCGTTGTTCTGGCACAGTTCTCTGTGCGCGACGTAGCCGAGGGCCTTTCCGTTTAGATGCGGAGCACAGGAGAGGCAGAGTGTGGTGCCACGTAGCGCTGAGAGGGATTGTGTGTATGGGCCAGGCGTGTTCCGGCAGAAGCAGTGCTCTGGTGCGCCCCTCTGCCGGCAGAGCTTTCTGGGCGAGAAGCAGACGACTCTTCGCCTCCGGGGCAATGAAAGCGCGACGCGTTACAAAAAGCGAAGAACGAAGCTGCCGTGCACATGGCTTGTGTGCGCATCCTACGGGCTGCAGGGGAAGCGTGGCTGCCACTCGCTTGCCTGGAAAAGTCACGCTAGCAGCAGCAGAAGGAACTCCAAAGACAGCTGCTTGTGCTGCTACCTATAGCACCAGCCAGCTTCTGTGGAAACAGCTGCTCTTACCTTTAGGCTCCGAGATGCAGAGAATTAAGTATCCCGGTAGATGCAAGCAGAGGAGACAAGTACACAGTGCACTTACGTGGCTTACGCGTGCGAAGGCGAAGGTGCAGCACAGCACTGCCTTTTACTTCTCGAGCCCTTTTGCATGCTAGCAGCTGCTGGAAGCTGGCAACGGTAATGCCAGCGCGACCAGTGTGACGGCATGGCCATCTGAGAAGGAAGCTGCAGAGCCTCAGTGTGTTTGTGCTTGGAGAAGGGGGGCTTCAAGAACGCCTCCTTTTTTGACGCGTCCTTCGGGGTGAGCTCAAGCTGCAGGGACTCTGCAACACGGAAGCTGTAAGAAACTGCTTTCTAGCCAGGTTGTGGGACGAAGTCGAAGGGCTGCGCGTTTACTTCCCGAGCCAGCCAGCGTATTCTCGGCTGAGCGGGCTTGTGAAGGCGCGTTTGCCTGGGCTTTGGAAAGACGGTGCCGAGCACACAGAAGCCCCGTGCTCTGCGGCTTCAATCTTCGCCTTCTGCCGTCTGGAGAGAACTGAAGCCCAGCGGTGGCACTCAGCTTTGCTGCTCCTCAGCGTGTACAGTGCTGGCACGCAGCATGTGCTGTGCACGGATTTGCCTCAGCTCCAGGTAGAATCATTCTCCTTCTGTTTCGATGGGGTCCGAACTGCCCGTCTAGCTCTCCGCTTAGAGAAATGTGCCGGGAAAGCAGCGCGGGAGTGTTTAGGTGTCCAAGCCTTTCGACAGAGCACAACCGTCTGGCCGACGAGAACGGGTAACGAAGATCGTGCTTTTGCGCCGGTACATTTTTCTGGGCGAGACGGCTACTCGCATCCTTGGTCTTTATGAGCCTGTAACGTGCGCGGGGGGGGTACTTGGAGCTGACAAGGACCGTGCAAAGAGCACCGCGATCCGAGGGCGCTGTGCAGCTTGTAAAGGGGGCTGCCCGGGAATGTGGTGCAAATCCAAGTTTCTCCGAGCCGCAGGGGCCAGCGCCGGGAAGCGCGTTGTTCTGGCACAGTTCTCTGTGCGCGACGTAGCCGAGGGCCTTTCCGTTTAGATGCGGAGCACAGGAGAGGCAGAGTGTGGTGCCACGTAGCGCTGAGAGGGATTGTGTGTATGGGCCAGGCGTGTTCCGGCAGAAGCAGTGCTCTGGTGCGCTCCTCTGCCGGCAGAGCTTTCTGGGCGAGAAGCAGACGACTCTTCGCCTCCGGGGCAATGAAAGCGCGACGCGTTACAAAAAGCGAAGAACGAAGCTGCCGTGCACATGGCTTGTGTGCGCATCCTACGGGCTGCAGGGAAAGCGTGGCTGCCACTCACTTGCCTGGAAAAGTCACGCTAGCAGCAGCAGAAGGAACTCCAAAGACAGCTGCTTGTGCTGCTACCTATAGCACCAGCCAGCTTCTGTGGAAACAGCTGCTCTTACCTTTAGGCTCCGAGATGCAGAGAATTAAGTATCCCGGTAGATGCAAGCAGAGGAGACAAGTACACAGTGCACTTACGTGGCTTACGCGTGCGAAGGCGAAGGTGCAGCACAGCACTGCCTTTTACTTCTCGAGCCCTTTTGCATGCTAGCAGCTGCTGGAAGCTGGCAACGGTAATGCCAGCGCGACCAGTGTGACGGCATGGCCATCTGAGAAGGAAGCTGCAGAGCCTCAGTGTGTTTGTGCTTGGAGAAGGGGGGCTTCAAGAACGCCTCCTTTTTTGACGCGTCCCTCGGGGGGAGCTCAAGCTGCAGGGACTCTGCAACACGGAAGCTGTAAGAAACTGCTTTCTAGCCAGGTTGTGGGACGAAGTCGAAGGGCTGCGCGTTTACTTCCCGAGCCAGCCAGCGTATTCTCGGCTGAGCGGGCTTGTGAAGGCGCGTTTGCCTGGGCTTTGGAAAGACGGTGCCGAGCACACAGAAGCCCCGTGCTCTGCGGCTTCAATCTTCGCCTTCTGCCGTCTGGAGAGAACTGAAGCCCAGCGGTGGCACTCAGCTTTGCTGCTCCTCAGCGTGTACAGTGCTGGCACGCAGCATGTGCTGTGCACGGATTTGCCTCAGCTCCAGGTAGAATCATTCTCCTTCTGTTTCGATAGGGTCCGAACTGCCCGTCTAGCTCTCCGCTTAGAGAAATGTGCCGGGAAAGCAGCGCGGGAGTGTTTAGGTGTCCAAGCCTTTCGACAGAGCACAACCGTCTGGCCGACGAGAACGGGTAACGAAGATCGTGCTTTTGCGCCGGTACATTTTTCTGGGCGAGACGGCTACTCGCATCCTTGGTCTTTATGAGCCTGTAACGTGCGCGGGGGGGGTACTTGGAGCTGACAAGGACCGTGCAAAGAGCACCGCGATCCGAGGGCGCTGTGCAGCTTGTAAAGGGGGCTGCCCGGGAATGTGGTGCAAATCCAAGTTTCTCCGAGCCGCAGGGGCCAGCGCCGGGAAGCGCGTTGTTCTGGCACAGTTCTCTGTGCGCGACGTAGCCGAGGGCCTTTCCGTTTAGATGCGGAGCACAGGAGAGGCAGAGTGTGGTGCCACGTAGCGCTGAGAGGGATTGTGTGTATGGGCCAGGCGTGTTCCGGCAGAAGCAGTGCTCTGGTGCGCCCCTCTGCCGGCAGAGCTTTCTGGGCGAGAAGCAGACGACTCTTCGCCTCCGGGGCAATGAAAGCGCGACGCGTTACAAAAAGCGAAGAACGAAGCTGCCGTGCACATGGCTTGTGTGCGCATCCTACGGGCTGCAGGGAAAGCGTGGCTGCCACTCGCTTGCCTGGAAAAGTCACGCTAGCAGCAGCAGAAGGAACTCCAAAGACAGCTGCTTGTGCTGCTACCTATAGCACCAGCCAGCTTCTGTGGAAACAGCTGCTCTTACCTTTAGGCTCCGAGATGCAGAGAATTAAGTATCCCGGTAGATGCAAGCAGAGGAGACAAGTACACAGTGCACTTACGTGGCTTACGCGTGCGAAGGCGAAGGTGCAGCACAGCACTGCCTTTTACTTCTCGAGCCCTTTTGCATGCTAGCAGCTGCTGGAAGCTGGCAACGGTAATGCCAGCGCGACCAGTGTGACGGCATGGCCATCTGAGAAGGAAGCTGCAGAGCCTCAGTGTGTTTGTGCTTGGAGAAGGGGGGCTTCAAGAACGCCTCCTTTTTTGACGCGTCCTTCGGGGGGAGCTCAAGCTGCAGGGACTCTGCAACACGGAAGCTGTAAGAAACTGCTTTCTAGCCAGGTTGTGGGACGAAGTCGAAGGGCTGCGCGTTTACTTCCCGAGCCAGCCAGCGTATTCTCGGCTGAGCGGGCTTGTGAAGGCGCGTTTGCCTGGGCTTTGGAAAGACGGTGCCGAGCACACAGAAGCCCCGTGCTCTGCGGCTTCAATCTTCGCCTTCTGCCGTCTGGAGAGAACTGAAGCCCAGCGGTGGCACTCAGCTTTGCTGCTCCTCAGCGTGTACAGTGCTGGCACGCAGCATGTGCTGTGCACGGATTTGCCTCAGCTCCAGGTAGAATCATTCTCCTTCTGTTTCGATGGGGTCCGAACTGCCCGTCTAGCTCTCCGCTTAGAGAAATGTGCCGGGAAAGCAGCGCGGGAGTGTTTAGGTGTCCAAGCCTTTCGGCAGAGCACAACCGTCTGGCCGACGAGAACGGGTAACGAAGATCGTGCTTTTGCGCCGGTACATTTTTCTGGGCGAGACGGCTACTCGCATCCTTGGTCTTTATGAGCCTGTAACGTGCGCGGGGGGGTACTTGGAGCTGACAAGGACCGTGCAAAGAGCACCGCGATCCGAGGGCGCTGTGCAGCTTGTAAAGGGGGCTGCCCGGGAATGTGGTGCAAATCCAAGTTTCTCCGAGCCGCAGGGGCCAGCGCCGGGAAGCGCGTTGTTCTGGCACAGTTCTCTGTGCGCGACGTAGCCGAGGGCCTTTCCGTTTAGATGCGGAGCACAGGAGAGGCAGAGTGTGGTGCCACGTAGCGCTGAGAGGGATTGTGTGTATGGGCCAGGCGTGTTCCGGCAGAAGCAGTGCTCTGGTGCGCCCCTCTGCCGGCAGAGCTTTCTGGGCGAGAAGCAGACGACTCTTCGCCTCCGGGGCAATGAAAGCGCGACGCGTTACAAAAAGCGAAGAACGAAGCTGCCGTGCACATGGCTTGTGTGCGCATCCTACGGGCTGCAGGGGAAGCGTGGCTGCCACTCGCTTGCCTGGAAAAGTCACGCTAGCAGCAGCAGAAGGAACTCCAAAGACAGCTGCTTGTGCTGCTACCTATAGCACCAGCCAGCTTCTGTGGAAACAGCTGCTCTTACCTTTAGGCTCCGAGATGCAGAGAATTAAGTATCCCGGTAGATGCAAGCAGAGGAGACAAGTACACAGTGCACTTACGTGGCTTACGCGTGCGAAGGCGAAGGTGCAGCACAGCACTGCCTTTTACTTCTCGAGCCCTTTTGCATGCTAGCAGCTGCTGGAAGCTGGCAACGGTAATGCCAGCGCGACCAGTGTGACGGCATGGCCATCTGAGAAGGAAGCTGCAGAGCCTCAGTGTGTTTGTGCTTGGAGAAGGGGGGCTTCAAGAACGCCTCCTTTTTTGACGCGTCCTTCGGGGTGAGCTCAAGCTGCAGGGACTCTGCAACACGGAAGCTGTAAGAAACTGCTTTCTAGCCAGGTTGTGGGACGAAGTCGAAGGGCTGCGCGTTTACTTCCCGAGCCAGCCAGCGTATTCTCGGCTGAGCGGGCTTGTGAAGGCGCGTTTGCCTGGGCTTTGGAAAGACGGTGCCGAGCACACAGAAGCCCCGTGCTCTGCGGCTTCAATCTTCGCCTTCTGCCGTCTGGAGAGAACTGAAGCCCAGCGGTGGCACTCAGCTTTGCTGCTCCTCAGCGTGTACAGTGCTGGCACGCAGCATGTGCTGTGCACGGATTTGCCTCAGCTCCAGGTAGAATCATTCTCCTTCTGTTTCGATGGGGTCCGAACTGCCCGTCTAGCTCTCCGCTTAGAGAAATGTGCCGGGAAAGCAGCGCGGGAGTGTTTAGGTGTCCAAGCCTTTCGACAGAGCACAACCGTCTGGCCGACGAGAACGGGTAACGAAGATCGTGCTTTTGCGCCGGTACATTTTTCTGGGCGAGACGGCTACTCGCATCCTTGGTCTTTATGAGCCTGTAACGTGCGCGGGGGGGGTACTTGGAGCTGACAAGGACCGTGCAAAGAGCACCGCGATCCGAGGGCGCTGTGCAGCTTGTAAAGGGGGCTGCCCGGGAATGTGGTGCAAATCCAAGTTTCTCCGAGCCGCAGGGGCCAGCGCCGGGAAGCGCGTTGTTCTGGCACAGTTCTCTGTGCGCGACGTAGCCGAGGGCCTTTCCGTTTAGATGCGGAGCACAGGAGAGGCAGAGTGTGGTGCCACGTAGCGCTGAGAGGGATTGTGTGTATGGGCCAGGCGTGTTCCGGCAGAAGCAGTGCTCTGGTGCGCCCCTCTGCCGGCAGAGCTTTCTGGGCGAGAAGCAGACGACTCTTCGCCTCCGGGGCAATGAAAGCGCGACGCGTTACAAAAAGCGAAGAACGAAGCTGCCGTGCACATGGCTTGTGTGCGCATCCTACGGGCTGCAGGGGAAGCGTGGCTGCCACTCGCTTGCCTGGAAAAGTCACGCTAGCAGCAGCAGAAGGAACTCCAAAGACAGCTGCTTGTGCTGCTACCTATAGCACCAGCCAGCTTCTGTGGAAACAGCTGCTCTTACCTTTAGGCTCCGAGATGCAGAGAATTAAGTATCCCGGTAGATGCAAGCAGAGGAGACAAGTACACAGTGCACTTACGTGGCTTACGCGTGCGAAGGCGAAGGTGCAGCACAGCACTGCCTTTTACTTCTCGAGCCCTTTTGCATGCTAGCAGCTGCTGGAAGCTGGCAACGGTAATGCCAGCGCGACCAGTGTGACGGCATGGCCATCTGAGAAGGAAGCTGCAGAGCCTCAGTGTGTTTGTGCTTGGAGAAGGGGGGCTTCAAGAACGCCTCCTTTTTTGACGCGTCCTTCGGGGTGAGCTCAAGCTGCAGGGACTCTGCAACACGGAAGCTGTAAGAAACTGCTTTCTAGCCAGGTTGTGGGACGAAGTCGAAGGGCTGCGCGTTTACTTCCCGAGCCAGCCAGCGTATTCTCGGCTGAGCGGGCTTGTGAAGGCGCGTTTGCCTGGGCTTTGGAAAGACGGTGCCGAGCACACAGAAGCCCCGTGCTCTGCGGCTTCAATCTTCGCCTTCTGCCGTCTGGAGAGAACTGAAGCCCAGCGGTGGCACTCAGCTTTGCTGCTCCTCAGCGTGTACAGTGCTGGCACGCAGCATGTGCTGTGCACGGATTTGCCTCAGCTCCAGGTAGAATCATTCTCCTTCTGTTTCGATGGGGTCCGAACTGCCCGTCTAGCTCTCCGCTTAGAGAAATGTGCCGGGAAAGCAGCGCGGGAGTGTTTAGGTGTCCAAGCCTTTCGACAGAGCACAACCGTCTGGCCGACGAGAACGGGTAACGAAGATCGTGCTTTTGCGCCGGTACATTTTTCTGGGCGAGACGGCTACTCGCATCCTTGGTCTTTATGAGCCTGTAACGTGCGCGGGGGGGGTACTTGGAGCTGACAAGGACCGTGCAAAGAGCACCGCGATCCGAGGGCGCTGTGCAGCTTGTAAAGGGGGCTGCCCGGGAATGTGGTGCAAATCCAAGTTTCTCCGAGCCGCAGGGGCCAGCGCCGGGAAGCGCGTTGTTCTGGCACAGTTCTCTGTGCGCGACGTAGCCGAGGGCCTTTCCGTTTAGATGCGGAGCACAGGAGAGGCAGAGTGTGGTGCCACGTAGCGCTGAGAGGGATTGTGTGTATGGGCCAGGCGTGTTCCGGCAGAAGCAGTGCTCTGGTGCGCCCCTCTGCCGGCAGAGCTTTCTGGGCGAGAAGCAGACGACTCTTCGCCTCCGGGGCAATGAAAGCGCGACGCGTTACAAAAAGCGAAGAACGAAGCTGCCGTGCACATGGCTTGTGTGCGCATCCTACGGGCTGCAGGGAAAGCGTGGCTGCCACTCGCTTGCCTGGAAAAGTCACGCTAGCAGCAGCAGAAGGAACTCCAAAGACAGCTGCTTGTGCTGCTACCTATAGCACCAGCCAGCTTCTGTGGAAACAGCTGCTCTTACCTTTAGGCTCCGAGATGCAGAGAATTAAGTATCCCGGTAGATGCAAGCAGAGGAGACAAGTACACAGTGCACTTACGTGGCTTACGCGTGCGAAGGCGAAGGTGCAGCACAGCACTGCCTTTTACTTCTCGAGCCCTTTTGCATGCTAGCAGCTGCTGGAAGCTGGCAACGGTAATGCCAGCGCGACCAGTGTGACGGCATGGCCATCTGAGAAGGAAGCTGCAGAGCCTCAGTGTGTTTGTGCTTGGAGAAGGGGGGCTTCAAGAACGCCTCCTTTTTTGACGCGTCCTTCGGGGGGAGCTCAAGCTGCAGGGACTCTGCAACACGGAAGCTGTAAGAAACTGCTTTCTAGCCAGGTTGTGGGACGAAGTCGAAGGGCTGCGCGTTTACTTCCCGAGCCAGCCAGCGTATTCTCGGCTGAGCGGGCTTGTGAAGGCGCGTTTGCCTGGGCTTTGGAAAGACGGTGCCGAGCACACAGAAGCCCCGTGCTCTGCGGCTTCAATCTTCGCCTTCTGCCGTCTGGAGAGAACTGAAGCCCAGCGGTGGCACTCAGCTTTGCTGCTCCTCAGCGTGTACAGTGCTGGCACGCAGCATGTGCTGTGCACGGATTTGCCTCAGCTCCAGGTAGAATCATTCTCCTTCTGTTTCGATGGGGTCCGAACTGCCCGTCTAGCTCTCCGCTTAGAGAAATGTGCCGGGAAAGCAGCGCGGGAGTGTTTAGGTGTCCAAGCCTTTCGACAGAGCACAACCGTCTGGCCGACGAGAACGGGTAACGAAGATCGTGCTTTTGCGCCGGTACATTTTTCTGGGCGAGACGGCTACTCGCATCCTTGGTCTTTATGAGCCTGTAACGTGCGCGGGGGGGGTACTTGGAGCTGACAAGGACCGTGCAAAGAGCACCGCGATCCGAGGGCGCTGTGCAGCTTGTAAAGGGGGCTGCCCGGGAATGTGGTGCAAATCCAAGTTTCTCCGAGCCGCAGGGGCCAGCGCCGGGAAGCGCGTTGTTCTGGCACAGTTCTCTGTGCGCGACGTAGCCGAGGGCCTTTCCGTTTAGATGCGGAGCACAGGAGAGGCAGAGTGTGGTGCCACGTAGCGCTGAGAGGGATTGTGTGTATGGGCCAGGCGTGTTCCGGCAGAAGCAGTGCTCTGGTGCGCTCCTCTGCCGGCAGAGCTTTCTGGGCGAGAAGCAGACGACTCTTCGCCTCCGGGGCAATGAAAGCGCGACGCGTTACAAAAAGCGAAGAACGAAGCTGCCGTGCACATGGCTTGTGTGCGCATCCTACGGGCTGCAGGGAAAGCGTGGCTGCCACTCGCTTGCCTGGAAAAGTCACGCTAGCAGCAGCAGAAGGAACTCCAAAGACAGCTGCTTGTGCTGCTACCTATAGCACCAGCCAGCTTCTGTGGAAACAGCTGCTCTTACCTTTAGGCTCCGAGATGCAGAGAATTAAGTATCCCGGTAGATGCAAGCAGAGGAGACAAGTACACAGTGCACTTACGTGGCTTACGCGTGCGAAGGCGAAGGTGCAGCACAGCACTGCCTTTTACTTCTCGAGCCCTTTTGCATGCTAGCAGCTGCTGGAAGCTGGCAACGGTAATGCCAGCGCGACCAGTGTGACGGCATGGCCATCTGAGAAGGAAGCTGCAGAGCCTCAGTGTGTTTGTGCTTGGAGAAGGGGGGCTTCAAGAACGCCTCCTTTTTTGACGCGTCCTTCGGGGTGAGCTCAAGCTGCAGGGACTCTGCAACACGGAAGCTGTAAGAAACTGCTTTCTAGCCAGGTTGTGGGACGAAGTCGAAGGGCTGCGCGTTTACTTCCCGAGCCAGCCAGCGTATTCTCGGCTGAGCGGGCTTGTGAAGGCGCGTTTGCCTGGGCTTTGGAAAGACGGTGCCGAGCACACAGAAGCCCCGTGCTCTGCGGCTTCAATCTTCGCCTTCTGCCGTCTGGAGAGAACTGAAGCCCAGCGGTGGCACTCAGCTTTGCTGCTCCTCAGCGTGTACAGTGCTGGCACGCAGCATGTGCTGTGCACGGATTTGCCTCAGCTCCAGGTAGAATCATTCTCCTTCTGTTTCGATGGGG
Source organism: Aphelocoma coerulescens (assembly GCF_041296385.1). Taxonomy (NCBI): domain Eukaryota; kingdom Metazoa; phylum Chordata; class Aves; order Passeriformes; family Corvidae; genus Aphelocoma; species Aphelocoma coerulescens. The sequence goes on along the minus strand of NW_027183760.1, from coordinate 30,197 downwards.
TCCGAACTGCCCGTCTAGCTCTCCGCTTAGAGAAATGTGCCGGGAAAGCAGCGCGGGAGTGTTTAGGTGTCCAAGCCTTTCGACAGAGCACAACCGTCTGGCCGACGAGAACGGGTAACGAAGATCGTGCTTTTGCGCCGGTACATTTTTCTGGGCGAGACGGCTACTCGCATCCTTGGTCTTTATGAGCCTGTAACGTGCGCGGGGGGGTACTTGGAGCTGACAAGGACCGTGCAAAGAGCACCGCGATCCGAGGGCGCTGTGCAGCTTGTAAAGGGGGCTGCCCGGGAATGTGGTGCAAATCCAAGTTTCTCCGAGCCGCAGGGGCCAGCGCCGGGAAGCGCGTTGTTCTGGCACAGTTCTCTGTGCGCGACGTAGCCGAGGGCCTTTCCGTTTAGATGCGGAGCACAGGAGAGGCAGAGTGTGGTGCCACGTAGCGCTGAGAGGGATTGTGTGTATGGGCCAGGCGTGTTCCGGCAGAAGCAGTGCTCTGGTGCGCTCCTCTGCCGGCAGAGCTTTCTGGGCGAGAAGCAGACGACTCTTCGCCTCCGGGGCAATGAAAGCGCGACGCGTTACAAAAAGCGAAGAACGAAGCTGCCGTGCACATGGCTTGTGTGCGCATCCTACGGGCTGCAGGGAAAGCGTGGCTGCCACTCGCTTGCCTGGAAAAGTCACGCTAGCAGCAGCAGAAGGAACTCCAAAGACAGCTGCTTGTGCTGCTACCTATAGCACCAGCCAGCTTCTGTGGAAACAGCTGCTCTTACCTTTAGGCTCCGAGATGCAGAGAATTAAGTATCCCGGTAGATGCAAGCAGAGGAGACAAGTACACAGTGCACTTACGTGGCTTACGCGTGCGAAGGCGAAGGTGCAGCACAGCACTGCCTTTTACTTCTCGAGCCCTTTTGCATGCTAGCAGCTGCTGGAAGCTGGCAACGGTAATGCCAGCGCGACCAGTGTGACGGCATGGCCATCTGAGAAGGAAGCTGCAGAGCCTCAGTGTGTTTGTGCTTGGAGAAGGGGGGCTTCAAGAACGCCTCCTTTTTTGACGCGTCCTTCGGGGTGAGCTCAAGCTGCAGGGACTCTGCAACACGGAAGCTGTAAGAAACTGCTTTCTAGCCAGGTTGTGGGACGAAGTCGAAGGGCTGCGCGTTTACTTCCCGAGCCAGCCAGCGTATTCTCGGCTGAGCGGGCTTGTGAAGGCGCGTTTGCCTGGGCTTTGGAAAGACGGTGCCGAGCACACAGAAGCCCCGTGCTCTGCGGCTTCAATCTTCGCCTTCTGCCGTCTGGAGAGAACTGAAGCCCAGCGGTGGCACTCAGCTTTGCTGCTCCTCAGCGTGTACAGTGCTGGCACGCAGCATGTGCTGTGCACGGATTTGCCTCAGCTCCAGGTAGAATCATTCTCCTTCTGTTTCGATGGGGTCCGAACTGCCCGTCTAGCTCTCCGCTTAGAGAAATGTGCCGGGAAAGCAGCGCGGGAGTGTTTAGGTGTCCAAGCCTTTCGGCAGAGCACAACCGTCTGGCCGACGAGAACGGGTAACGAAGATCGTGCTTTTGCGCCGGTACATTTTTCTGGGCGAGACGGCTACTCGCATCCTTGGTCTTTATGAGCCTGTAACGTGCGCGGGGGGGGTACTTGGAGCTGACAAGGACCGTGCAAAGAGCACCGCGATCCGAGGGCGCTGTGCAGCTTGTAAAGGGGGCTGCCCGGGAATGTGGTGCAAATCCAAGTTTCTCCGAGCCGCAGGGGCCAGCGCCGGGAAGCGCGTTGTTCTGGCACAGTTCTCTGTGCGCGACGTAGCCGAGGGCCTTTCCGTTTAGATGCGGAGCACAGGAGAGGCAGAGTGTGGTGCCACGTAGCGCTGAGAGGGATTGTGTGTATGGGCCAGGCGTGTTCCGGCAGAAGCAGTGCTCTGGTGCGCCCCTCTGCCGGCAGAGCTTTCTGGGCGAGAAGCAGACGACTCTTCGCCTCCGGGGCAATGAAAGCGCGACGCGTTACAAAAAGCGAAGAACGAAGCTGCCGTGCACATGGCTTGTGTGCGCATCCTACGGGCTGCAGGGAAAGCGTGGCTGCCACTCGCTTGCCTGGAAAAGTCACGCTAGCAGCAGCAGAAGGAACTCCAAAGACAGCTGCTTGTGCTGCTACCTATAGCACCAGCCAGCTTCTGTGGAAACAGCTGCTCTTACCTTTAGGCTCCGAGATGCAGAGAATTAAGTATCCCGGTAGATGCAAGCAGAGGAGACAAGTACACAGTGCACTTACGTGGCTTACGCGTGCGAAGGCGAAGGTGCAGCACAGCACTGCCTTTTACTTCTCGAGCCCTTTTGCATGCTAGCAGCTGCTGGAAGCTGGCAACGGTAATGCCAGCGCGACCAGTGTGACGGCATGGCCATCTGAGAAGGAAGCTGCAGAGCCTCAGTGTGTTTGTGCTTGGAGAAGGGGGGCTTCAAGAACGCCTCCTTTTTTGACGCGTCCTTCGGGGGGAGCTCAAGCTGCAGGGACTCTGCAACACGGAAGCTGTAAGAAACTGCTTTCTAGCCAGGTTGTGGGACGAAGTCGAAGGGCTGCGCGTTTACTTCCCGAGCCAGCCAGCGTATTCTCGGCTGAGCGGGCTTGTGAAGGCGCGTTTGCCTGGGCTTTGGAAAGACGGTGCCGAGCACACAGAAGCCCCGTGCTCTGCGGCTTCAATCTTCGCCTTCTGCCGTCTGGAGAGAACTGAAGCCCAGCGGTGGCACTCAGCTTTGCTGCTCCTCAGCGTGTACAGTGCTGGCACGCAGCATGTGCTGTGCACGGATTTGCCTCAGCTCCAGGTAGAATCATTCTCCTTCTGTTTCGATGGGGTCCGAACTGCCCGTCTAGCTCTCCGCTTAGAGAAATGTGCCGGGAAAGCAGCGCGGGAGTGTTTAGGTGTCCAAGCCTTTCGACAGAGCACAACCGTCTGGCCGACGAGAACGGGTAACGAAGATCGTGCTTTTGCGCCGGTACATTTTTCTGGGCGAGACGGCTACTCGCATCCTTGGTCTTTATGAGCCTGTAACGTGCGCGGGGGGGGTACTTGGAGCTGACAAGGACCGTGCAAAGAGCACCGCGATCCGAGGGCGCTGTGCAGCTTGTAAAGGGGGCTGCCCGGGAATGTGGTGCAAATCCAAGTTTCTCCGAGCCGCAGGGGCCAGCGCCGGGAAGCGCGTTGTTCTGGCACAGTTCTCTGTGCGCGACGTAGCCGAGGGCCTTTCCGTTTAGATGCGGAGCACAGGAGAGGCAGAGTGTGGTGCCACGTAGCGCTGAGAGGGATTGTGTGTATGGGCCAGGCGTGTTCCGGCAGAAGCAGTGCTCTGGTGCGCCCCTCTGCCGGCAGAGCTTTCTGGGCGAGAAGCAGACGACTCTTCGCCTCCGGGGCAATGAAAGCGCGACGCGTTACAAAAAGCGAAGAACGAAGCTGCCGTGCACATGGCTTGTGTGCGCATCCTACGGGCTGCAGGGAAAGCGTGGCTGCCACTCGCTTGCCTGGAAAAGTCACGCTAGCAGCAGCAGAAGGAACTCCAAAGACAGCTGCTTGTGCTGCTACCTATAGCACCAGCCAGCTTCTGTGGAAACAGCTGCTCTTACCTTTAGGCTCCGAGATGCAGAGAATTAAGTATCCCGGTAGATGCAAGCAGAGGAGACAAGTACACAGTGCACTTACGTGGCTTACGCGTGCGAAGGCGAAGGTGCAGCACAGCACTGCCTTTTACTTCTCGAGCCCTTTTGCATGCTAGCAGCTGCTGGAAGCTGGCAACGGTAATGCCAGCGCGACCAGTGTGACGGCATGGCCATCTGAGAAGGAAGCTGCAGAGCCTCAGTGTGTTTGTGCTTGGAGAAGGGGGGCTTCAAGAACGCCTCCTTTTTTGACGCGTCCTTCGGGGGGAGCTCAAGCTGCAGGGACTCTGCAACACGGAAGCTGTAAGAAACTGCTTTCTAGCCAGGTTGTGGGACGAAGTCGAAGGGCTGCGCGTTTACTTCCCGAGCCAGCCAGCGTATTCTCGGCTGAGCGGGCTTGTGAAGGCGCGTTTGCCTGGGCTTTGGAAAGACGGTGCCGAGCACACAGAAGCCCCGTGCTCTGCGGCTTCAATCTTCGCCTTCTGCCGTCTGGAGAGAACTGAAGCCCAGCGGTGGCACTCAGCTTTGCTGCTCCTCAGCGTGTACAGTGCTGGCACGCAGCATGTGCTGTGCACGGATTTGCCTCAGCTCCAGGTAGAATCATTCTCCTTCTGTTTCGATGGGGTCCGAACTGCCCGTCTAGCTCTCCGCTTAGAGAAATGTGCCGGGAAAGCAGCGCGGGAGTGTTTAGGTGTCCAAGCCTTTCGACAGAGCACAACCGTCTGGCCGACGAGAACGGGTAACGAAGATCGTGCTTTTGCGCCGGTACATTTTTCTGGGCGAGACGGCTACTCGCATCCTTGGTCTTTATGAGCCTGTAACGTGCGCGGGGGGGGTACTTGGAGCTGACAAGGACCGTGCAAAGAGCACCGCGATCCGAGGGCGCTGTGCAGCTTGTAAAGGGGGCTGCCCGGGAATGTGGTGCAAATCCAAGTTTCTCCGAGCCGCAGGGGCCAGCGCCGGGAAGCGCGTTGTTCTGGCACAGTTCTCTGTGCGCGACGTAGCCGAGGGCCTTTCCGTTTAGATGCGGAGCACAGGAGAGGCAGAGTGTGGTGCCACGTAGCGCTGAGAGGGATTGTGTGTATGGGCCAGGCGTGTTCCGGCAGAAGCAGTGCTCTGGTGCGCCCCTCTGCCGGCAGAGCTTTCTGGGCGAGAAGCAGACGACTCTTCGCCTCCGGGGCAATGAAAGCGCGACGCGTTACAAAAAGCGAAGAACGAAGCTGCCGTGCACATGGCTTGTGTGCGCATCCTACGGGCTGCAGGGGAAGCGTGGCTGCCACTCGCTTGCCTGGAAAAGTCACGCTAGCAGCAGCAGAAGGAACTCCAAAGACAGCTGCTTGTGCTGCTACCTATAGCACCAGCCAGCTTCTGTGGAAACAGCTGCTCTTACCTTTAGGCTCCGAGATGCAGAGAATTAAGTATCCCGGTAGATGCAAGCAGAGGAGACAAGTACACAGTGCACTTACGTGGCTTACGCGTGCGAAGGCGAAGGTGCAGCACAGCACTGCCTTTTACTTCTCGAGCCCTTTTGCATGCTAGCAGCTGCTGGAAGCTGGCAACGGTAATGCCAGCGCGACCAGTGTGACGGCATGGCCATCTGAGAAGGAAGCTGCAGAGCCTCAGTGTGTTTGTGCTTGGAGAAGGGGGGCTTCAAGAACGCCTCCTTTTTTGACGCGTCCTTCGGGGGGAGCTCAAGCTGCAGGGACTCTGCAACACGGAAGCTGTAAGAAACTGCTTTCTAGCCAGGTTGTGGGACGAAGTCGAAGGGCTGCGCGTTTACTTCCCGAGCCAGCCAGCGTATTCTCGGCTGAGCGGGCTTGTGAAGGCGCGTTTGCCTGGGCTTTGGAAAGACGGTGCCGAGCACACAGAAGCCCCGTGCTCTGCGGCTTCAATCTTCGCCTTCTGCCGTCTGGAGAGAACTGAAGCCCAGCGGTGGCACTCAGCTTTGCTGCTCCTCAGCGTGTACAGTGCTGGCACGCAGCATGTGCTGTGCACGGATTTGCCTCAGCTCCAGGTAGAATCATTCTCCTTCTGTTTCGATGGGGTCCGAACTGCCCGTCTAGCTCTCCGCTTAGAGAAATGTGCCGGGAAAGCAGCGCGGGAGTGTTTAGGTGTCCAAGCCTTTCGACAGAGCACAACCGTCTGGCCGACGAGAACGGGTAACGAAGATCGTGCTTTTGCGCCGGTACATTTTTCTGGGCGAGACGGCTACTCGCATCCTTGGTCTTTATGAGCCTGTAACGTGCGCGGGGGGGGTACTTGGAGCTGACAAGGACCGTGCAAAGAGCACCGCGATCCGAGGGCGCTGTGCAGCTTGTAAAGGGGGCTGCCCGGGAATGTGGTGCAAATCCAAGTTTCTCCGAGCCGCAGGGGCCAGCGCCGGGAAGCGCGTTGTTCTGGCACAGTTCTCTGTGCGCGACGTAGCCGAGGGCCTTTCCGTTTAGATGCGGAGCACAGGAGAGGCAGAGTGTGGTGCCACGTAGCGCTGAGAGGGATTGTGTGTATGGGCCAGGCGTGTTCCGGCAGAAGCAGTGCTCTGGTGCGCTCCTCTGCCGGCAGAGCTTTCTGGGCGAGAAGCAGACGACTCTTCGCCTCCGGGGCAATGAAAGCGCGACGCGTTACAAAAAGCGAAGAACGAAGCTGCCGTGCACATGGCTTGTGTGCGCATCCTACGGGCTGCAGGGAAAGCGTGGCTGCCACTCACTTGCCTGGAAAAGTCACGCTAGCAGCAGCAGAAGGAACTCCAAAGACAGCTGCTTGTGCTGCTACCTATAGCACCAGCCAGCTTCTGTGGAAACAGCTGCTCTTACCTTTAGGCTCCGAGATGCAGAGAATTAAGTATCCCGGTAGATGCAAGCAGAGGAGACAAGTACACAGTGCACTTACGTGGCTTACGCGTGCGAAGGCGAAGGTGCAGCACAGCACTGCCTTTTACTTCTCGAGCCCTTTTGCATGCTAGCAGCTGCTGGAAGCTGGCAACGGTAATGCCAGCGCGACCAGTGTGACGGCATGGCCATCTGAGAAGGAAGCTGCAGAGCCTCAGTGTGTTTGTGCTTGGAGAAGGGGGGCTTCAAGAACGCCTCCTTTTTTGACGCGTCCCTCGGGGGGAGCTCAAGCTGCAGGGACTCTGCAACACGGAAGCTGTAAGAAACTGCTTTCTAGCCAGGTTGTGGGACGAAGTCGAAGGGCTGCGCGTTTACTTCCCGAGCCAGCCAGCGTATTCTCGGCTGAGCGGGCTTGTGAAGGCGCGTTTGCCTGGGCTTTGGAAAGACGGTGCCGAGCACACAGAAGCCCCGTGCTCTGCGGCTTCAATCTTCGCCTTCTGCCGTCTGGAGAGAACTGAAGCCCAGCGGTGGCACTCAGCTTTGCTGCTCCTCAGCGTGTACAGTGCTGGCACGCAGCATGTGCTGTGCACGGATTTGCCTCAGCTCCAGGTAGAATCATTCTCCTTCTGTTTCGATAGGGTCCGAACTGCCCGTCTAGCTCTCCGCTTAGAGAAATGTGCCGGGAAAGCAGCGCGGGAGTGTTTAGGTGTCCAAGCCTTTCGACAGAGCACAACCGTCTGGCCGACGAGAACGGGTAACGAAGATCGTGCTTTTGCGCCGGTACATTTTTCTGGGCGAGACGGCTACTCGCATCCTTGGTCTTTATGAGCCTGTAACGTGCGCGGGGGGGGTACTTGGAGCTGACAAGGACCGTGCAAAGAGCACCGCGATCCGAGGGCGCTGTGCAGCTTGTAAAGGGGGCTGCCCGGGAATGTGGTGCAAATCCAAGTTTCTCCGAGCCGCAGGGGCCAGCGCCGGGAAGCGCGTTGTTCTGGCACAGTTCTCTGTGCGCGACGTAGCCGAGGGCCTTTCCGTTTAGATGCGGAGCACAGGAGAGGCAGAGTGTGGTGCCACGTAGCGCTGAGAGGGATTGTGTGTATGGGCCAGGCGTGTTCCGGCAGAAGCAGTGCTCTGGTGCGCCCCTCTGCCGGCAGAGCTTTCTGGGCGAGAAGCAGACGACTCTTCGCCTCCGGGGCAATGAAAGCGCGACGCGTTACAAAAAGCGAAGAACGAAGCTGCCGTGCACATGGCTTGTGTGCGCATCCTACGGGCTGCAGGGAAAGCGTGGCTGCCACTCGCTTGCCTGGAAAAGTCACGCTAGCAGCAGCAGAAGGAACTCCAAAGACAGCTGCTTGTGCTGCTACCTATAGCACCAGCCAGCTTCTGTGGAAACAGCTGCTCTTACCTTTAGGCTCCGAGATGCAGAGAATTAAGTATCCCGGTAGATGCAAGCAGAGGAGACAAGTACACAGTGCACTTACGTGGCTTACGCGTGCGAAGGCGAAGGTGCAGCACAGCACTGCCTTTTACTTCTCGAGCCCTTTTGCATGCTAGCAGCTGCTGGAAGCTGGCAACGGTAATGCCAGCGCGACCAGTGTGACGGCATGGCCATCTGAGAAGGAAGCTGCAGAGCCTCAGTGTGTTTGTGCTTGGAGAAGGGGGGCTTCAAGAACGCCTCCTTTTTTGACGCGTCCTTCGGGGGGAGCTCAAGCTGCAGGGACTCTGCAACACGGAAGCTGTAAGAAACTGCTTTCTAGCCAGGTTGTGGGACGAAGTCGAAGGGCTGCGCGTTTACTTCCCGAGCCAGCCAGCGTATTCTCGGCTGAGCGGGCTTGTGAAGGCGCGTTTGCCTGGGCTTTGGAAAGACGGTGCCGAGCACACAGAAGCCCCGTGCTCTGCGGCTTCAATCTTCGCCTTCTGCCGTCTGGAGAGAACTGAAGCCCAGCGGTGGCACTCAGCTTTGCTGCTCCTCAGCGTGTACAGTGCTGGCACGCAGCATGTGCTGTGCACGGATTTGCCTCAGCTCCAGGTAGAATCATTCTCCTTCTGTTTCGATGGGGTCCGAACTGCCCGTCTAGCTCTCCGCTTAGAGAAATGTGCCGGGAAAGCAGCGCGGGAGTGTTTAGGTGTCCAAGCCTTTCGGCAGAGCACAACCGTCTGGCCGACGAGAACGGGTAACGAAGATCGTGCTTTTGCGCCGGTACATTTTTCTGGGCGAGACGGCTACTCGCATCCTTGGTCTTTATGAGCCTGTAACGTGCGCGGGGGGGTACTTGGAGCTGACAAGGACCGTGCAAAGAGCACCGCGATCCGAGGGCGCTGTGCAGCTTGTAAAGGGGGCTGCCCGGGAATGTGGTGCAAATCCAAGTTTCTCCGAGCCGCAGGGGCCAGCGCCGGGAAGCGCGTTGTTCTGGCACAGTTCTCTGTGCGCGACGTAGCCGAGGGCCTTTCCGTTTAGATGCGGAGCACAGGAGAGGCAGAGTGTGGTGCCACGTAGCGCTGAGAGGGATTGTGTGTATGGGCCAGGCGTGTTCCGGCAGAAGCAGTGCTCTGGTGCGCCCCTCTGCCGGCAGAGCTTTCTGGGCGAGAAGCAGACGACTCTTCGCCTCCGGGGCAATGAAAGCGCGACGCGTTACAAAAAGCGAAGAACGAAGCTGCCGTGCACATGGCTTGTGTGCGCATCCTACGGGCTGCAGGGGAAGCGTGGCTGCCACTCGCTTGCCTGGAAAAGTCACGCTAGCAGCAGCAGAAGGAACTCCAAAGACAGCTGCTTGTGCTGCTACCTATAGCACCAGCCAGCTTCTGTGGAAACAGCTGCTCTTACCTTTAGGCTCCGAGATGCAGAGAATTAAGTATCCCGGTAGATGCAAGCAGAGGAGACAAGTACACAGTGCACTTACGTGGCTTACGCGTGCGAAGGCGAAGGTGCAGCACAGCACTGCCTTTTACTTCTCGAGCCCTTTTGCATGCTAGCAGCTGCTGGAAGCTGGCAACGGTAATGCCAGCGCGACCAGTGTGACGGCATGGCCATCTGAGAAGGAAGCTGCAGAGCCTCAGTGTGTTTGTGCTTGGAGAAGGGGGGCTTCAAGAACGCCTCCTTTTTTGACGCGTCCTTCGGGGTGAGCTCAAGCTGCAGGGACTCTGCAACACGGAAGCTGTAAGAAACTGCTTTCTAGCCAGGTTGTGGGACGAAGTCGAAGGGCTGCGCGTTTACTTCCCGAGCCAGCCAGCGTATTCTCGGCTGAGCGGGCTTGTGAAGGCGCGTTTGCCTGGGCTTTGGAAAGACGGTGCCGAGCACACAGAAGCCCCGTGCTCTGCGGCTTCAATCTTCGCCTTCTGCCGTCTGGAGAGAACTGAAGCCCAGCGGTGGCACTCAGCTTTGCTGCTCCTCAGCGTGTACAGTGCTGGCACGCAGCATGTGCTGTGCACGGATTTGCCTCAGCTCCAGGTAGAATCATTCTCCTTCTGTTTCGATGGGGTCCGAACTGCCCGTCTAGCTCTCCGCTTAGAGAAATGTGCCGGGAAAGCAGCGCGGGAGTGTTTAGGTGTCCAAGCCTTTCGACAGAGCACAACCGTCTGGCCGACGAGAACGGGTAACGAAGATCGTGCTTTTGCGCCGGTACATTTTTCTGGGCGAGACGGCTACTCGCATCCTTGGTCTTTATGAGCCTGTAACGTGCGCGGGGGGGGTACTTGGAGCTGACAAGGACCGTGCAAAGAGCACCGCGATCCGAGGGCGCTGTGCAGCTTGTAAAGGGGGCTGCCCGGGAATGTGGTGCAAATCCAAGTTTCTCCGAGCCGCAGGGGCCAGCGCCGGGAAGCGCGTTGTTCTGGCACAGTTCTCTGTGCGCGACGTAGCCGAGGGCCTTTCCGTTTAGATGCGGAGCACAGGAGAGGCAGAGTGTGGTGCCACGTAGCGCTGAGAGGGATTGTGTGTATGGGCCAGGCGTGTTCCGGCAGAAGCAGTGCTCTGGTGCGCCCCTCTGCCGGCAGAGCTTTCTGGGCGAGAAGCAGACGACTCTTCGCCTCCGGGGCAATGAAAGCGCGACGCGTTACAAAAAGCGAAGAACGAAGCTGCCGTGCACATGGCTTGTGTGCGCATCCTACGGGCTGCAGGGGAAGCGTGGCTGCCACTCGCTTGCCTGGAAAAGTCACGCTAGCAGCAGCAGAAGGAACTCCAAAGACAGCTGCTTGTGCTGCTACCTATAGCACCAGCCAGCTTCTGTGGAAACAGCTGCTCTTACCTTTAGGCTCCGAGATGCAGAGAATTAAGTATCCCGGTAGATGCAAGCAGAGGAGACAAGTACACAGTGCACTTACGTGGCTTACGCGTGCGAAGGCGAAGGTGCAGCACAGCACTGCCTTTTACTTCTCGAGCCCTTTTGCATGCTAGCAGCTGCTGGAAGCTGGCAACGGTAATGCCAGCGCGACCAGTGTGACGGCATGGCCATCTGAGAAGGAAGCTGCAGAGCCTCAGTGTGTTTGTGCTTGGAGAAGGGGGGCTTCAAGAACGCCTCCTTTTTTGACGCGTCCTTCGGGGTGAGCTCAAGCTGCAGGGACTCTGCAACACGGAAGCTGTAAGAAACTGCTTTCTAGCCAGGTTGTGGGACGAAGTCGAAGGGCTGCGCGTTTACTTCCCGAGCCAGCCAGCGTATTCTCGGCTGAGCGGGCTTGTGAAGGCGCGTTTGCCTGGGCTTTGGAAAGACGGTGCCGAGCACACAGAAGCCCCGTGCTCTGCGGCTTCAATCTTCGCCTTCTGCCGTCTGGAGAGAACTGAAGCCCAGCGGTGGCACTCAGCTTTGCTGCTCCTCAGCGTGTACAGTGCTGGCACGCAGCATGTGCTGTGCACGGATTTGCCTCAGCTCCAGGTAGAATCATTCTCCTTCTGTTTCGATGGGGTCCGAACTGCCCGTCTAGCTCTCCGCTTAGAGAAATGTGCCGGGAAAGCAGCGCGGGAGTGTTTAGGTGTCCAAGCCTTTCGACAGAGCACAACCGTCTGGCCGACGAGAACGGGTAACGAAGATCGTGCTTTTGCGCCGGTACATTTTTCTGGGCGAGACGGCTACTCGCATCCTTGGTCTTTATGAGCCTGTAACGTGCGCGGGGGGGGTACTTGGAGCTGACAAGGACCGTGCAAAGAGCACCGCGATCCGAGGGCGCTGTGCAGCTTGTAAAGGGGGCTGCCCGGGAATGTGGTGCAAATCCAAGTTTCTCCGAGCCGCAGGGGCCAGCGCCGGGAAGCGCGTTGTTCTGGCACAGTTCTCTGTGCGCGACGTAGCCGAGGGCCTTTCCGTTTAGATGCGGAGCACAGGAGAGGCAGAGTGTGGTGCCACGTAGCGCTGAGAGGGATTGTGTGTATGGGCCAGGCGTGTTCCGGCAGAAGCAGTGCTCTGGTGCGCCCCTCTGCCGGCAGAGCTTTCTGGGCGAGAAGCAGACGACTCTTCGCCTCCGGGGCAATGAAAGCGCGACGCGTTACAAAAAGCGAAGAACGAAGCTGCCGTGCACATGGCTTGTGTGCGCATCCTACGGGCTGCAGGGAAAGCGTGGCTGCCACTCGCTTGCCTGGAAAAGTCACGCTAGCAGCAGCAGAAGGAACTCCAAAGACAGCTGCTTGTGCTGCTACCTATAGCACCAGCCAGCTTCTGTGGAAACAGCTGCTCTTACCTTTAGGCTCCGAGATGCAGAGAATTAAGTATCCCGGTAGATGCAAGCAGAGGAGACAAGTACACAGTGCACTTACGTGGCTTACGCGTGCGAAGGCGAAGGTGCAGCACAGCACTGCCTTTTACTTCTCGAGCCCTTTTGCATGCTAGCAGCTGCTGGAAGCTGGCAACGGTAATGCCAGCGCGACCAGTGTGACGGCATGGCCATCTGAGAAGGAAGCTGCAGAGCCTCAGTGTGTTTGTGCTTGGAGAAGGGGGGCTTCAAGAACGCCTCCTTTTTTGACGCGTCCTTCGGGGGGAGCTCAAGCTGCAGGGACTCTGCAACACGGAAGCTGTAAGAAACTGCTTTCTAGCCAGGTTGTGGGACGAAGTCGAAGGGCTGCGCGTTTACTTCCCGAGCCAGCCAGCGTATTCTCGGCTGAGCGGGCTTGTGAAGGCGCGTTTGCCTGGGCTTTGGAAAGACGGTGCCGAGCACACAGAAGCCCCGTGCTCTGCGGCTTCAATCTTCGCCTTCTGCCGTCTGGAGAGAACTGAAGCCCAGCGGTGGCACTCAGCTTTGCTGCTCCTCAGCGTGTACAGTGCTGGCACGCAGCATGTGCTGTGCACGGATTTGCCTCAGCTCCAGGTAGAATCATTCTCCTTCTGTTTCGATGGGGTCCGAACTGCCCGTCTAGCTCTCCGCTTAGAGAAATGTGCCGGGAAAGCAGCGCGGGAGTGTTTAGGTGTCCAAGCCTTTCGACAGAGCACAACCGTCTGGCCGACGAGAACGGGTAACGAAGATCGTGCTTTTGCGCCGGTACATTTTTCTGGGCGAGACGGCTACTCGCATCCTTGGTCTTTATGAGCCTGTAACGTGCGCGGGGGGGGTACTTGGAGCTGACAAGGACCGTGCAAAGAGCACCGCGATCCGAGGGCGCTGTGCAGCTTGTAAAGGGGGCTGCCCGGGAATGTGGTGCAAATCCAAGTTTCTCCGAGCCGCAGGGGCCAGCGCCGGGAAGCGCGTTGTTCTGGCACAGTTCTCTGTGCGCGACGTAGCCGAGGGCCTTTCCGTTTAGATGCGGAGCACAGGAGAGGCAGAGTGTGGTGCCACGTAGCGCTGAGAGGGATTGTGTGTATGGGCCAGGCGTGTTCCGGCAGAAGCAGTGCTCTGGTGCGCCCCTCTGCCGGCAGAGCTTTCTGGGCGAGAAGCAGACGACTCTTCGCCTCCGGGGCAATGAAAGCGCGACGCGTTACAAAAAGCGAAGAACGAAGCTGCCGTGCACATGGCTTGTGTGCGCATCCTACGGGCTGCAGGGAAAGCGTGGCTGCCACTCGCTTGCCTGGAAAAGTCACGCTAGCAGCAGCAGAAGGAACTCCAAAGACAGCTGCTTGTGCTGCTACCTATAGCACCAGCCAGCTTCTGTGGAAACAGCTGCTCTTACCTTTAGGCTCCGAGATGCAGAGAATTAAGTATCCCGGTAGATGCAAGCAGAGGAGACAAGTACACAGTGCACTTACGTGGCTTACGCGTGCGAAGGCGAAGGTGCAGCACAGCACTGCCTTTTACTTCTCGAGCCCTTTTGCATGCTAGCAGCTGCTGGAAGCTGGCAACGGTAATGCCAGCGCGACCAGTGTGACGGCATGGCCATCTGAGAAGGAAGCTGCAGAGCCTCAGTGTGTTTGTGCTTGGAGAAGGGGGGCTTCAAGAACGCCTCCTTTTTTGACGCGTCCTTCGGGGTGAGCTCAAGCTGCAGGGACTCTGCAACACGGAAGCTGTAAGAAACTGCTTTCTAGCCAGGTTGTGGGACGAAGTCGAAGGGCTGCGCGTTTACTTCCCGAGCCAGCCAGCGTATTCTCGGCTGAGCGGGCTTGTGAAGGCGCGTTTGCCTGGGCTTTGGAAAGACGGTGCCGAGCACACAGAAGCCCCGTGCTCTGCGGCTTCAATCTTCGCCTTCTGCCGTCTGGAGAGAACTGAAGCCCAGCGGTGGCACTCAGCTTTGCTGCTCCTCAGCGTGTACAGTGCTGGCACGCAGCATGTGCTGTGCACGGATTTGCCTCAGCTCCAGGTAGAATCATTCTCCTTCTGTTTCGATGGGGTCCGAACTGCCCGTCTAGCTCTCCGCTTAGAGAAATGTGCCGGGAAAGCAGCGCGGGAGTGTTTAGGTGTCCAAGCCTTTCGGCAGAGCACAACCGTCTGGCCGACGAGAACGGGTAACGAAGATCGTGCTTTTGCGCCGGTACATTTTTCTGGGCGAGACGGCTACTCGCATCCTTGGTCTTTATGAGCCTGTAACGTGCGCGGGGGGGGGTACTTGGAGCTGACAAGGACCGTGCAAAGAGCACCGCGATCCGAGGGCGCTGTGCAGCTTGTAAAGGGGGCTGCCCGGGAATGTGGTGCAAATCCAAGTTTCTCCGAGCCGCAGGGGCCAGCGCCGGGAAGCGCGTTGTTCTGGCACAGTTCTCTGTGCGCGACGTAGCCGAGGGCCTTTCCGTTTAGATGCGGAGCACAGGAGAGGCAGAGTGTGGTGCCACGTAGCGCTGAGAGGGATTGTGTGTATGGGCCAGGCGTGTTCCGGCAGAAGCAGTGCTCTGGTGCGCTCCTCTGCCGGCAGAGCTTTCTGGGCGAGAAGCAGACGACTCTTCGCCTCCGGGGCAATGAAAGCGCGACGCGTTACAAAAAGCGAAGAACGAAGCTGCCGTGCACATGGCTTGTGTGCGCATCCTACGGGCTGCAGGGAAAGCGTGGCTGCCACTCGCTTGCCTGGAAAAGTCACGCTAGCAGCAGCAGAAGGAACTCCAAAGACAGCTGCTTGTGCTGCTACCTATAGCACCAGCCAGCTTCTGTGGAAACAGCTGCTCTTACCTTTAGGCTCCGAGATGCAGAGAATTAAGTATCCCGGTAGATGCAAGCAGAGGAGACAAGTACACAGTGCACTTACGTGGCTTACGCGTGCGAAGGCGAAGGTGCAGCACAGCACTGCCTTTTACTTCTCGAGCCCTTTTGCATGCTAGCAGCTGCTGGAAGCTGGCAACGGTAATGCCAGCGCGACCAGTGTGACGGCATGGCCATCTGAGAAGGAAGCTGCAGAGCCTCAGTGTGTTTGTGCTTGGAGAAGGGGGGCTTCAAGAACGCCTCCTTTTTTGACGCGTCCTTCGGGGTGAGCTCAAGCTGCAGGGACTCTGCAACACGGAAGCTGTAAGAAACTGCTTTCTAGCCAGGTTGTGGGACGAAGTCGAAGGGCTGCGCGTTTACTTCCCGAGCCAGCCAGCGTATTCTCGGCTGAGCGGGCTTGTGAAGGCGCGTTTGCCTGGGCTTTGGAAAGACGGTGCCGAGCACACAGAAGCCCCGTGCTCTGCGGCTTCAATCTTCGCCTTCTGCCGTCTGGAGAGAACTGAAGCCCAGCGGTGGCACTCAGCTTTGCTGCTCCTCAGCGTGTACAGTGCTGGCACGCAGCATGTGCTGTGCACGGATTTGCCTCAGCTCCAGGTAGAATCATTCTCCTTCTGTTTCGATGGGGTCCGAACTGCCCGTCTAGCTCTCCGCTTAGAGAAATGTGCCGGGAAAGCAGCGCGGGAGTGTTTAGGTGTCCAAGCCTTTCGGCAGAGCACAACCGTCTGGCCGACGAGAACGGGTAACGAAGATCGTGCTTTTGCGCCGGTACATTTTTCTGGGCGAGACGGCTACTCGCATCCTTGGTCTTTATGAGCCTGTAACGTGCGCGGGGGGGTACTTGGAGCTGACAAGGACCGTGCAAAGAGCACCGCGATCCGAGGGCGCTGTGCAGCTTGTAAAGGGGGCTGCCCGGGAATGTGGTGCAAATCCAAGTTTCTCCGAGCCGCAGGGGCCAGCGCCGGGAAGCGCGTTGTTCTGGCACAGTTCTCTGTGCGCGACGTAGCCGAGGGCCTTTCCGTTTAGATGCGGAGCACAGGAGAGGCAGAGTGTGGTGCCACGTAGCGCTGAGAGGGATTGTGTGTATGGGCCAGGCGTGTTCCGGCAGAAGCAGTGCTCTGGTGCGCCCCTCTGCCGGCAGAGCTTTCTGGGCGAGAAGCAGACGACTCTTCGCCTCCGGGGCAATGAAAGCGCGACGCGTTACAAAAAGCGAAGAACGAAGCTGCCGTGCACATGGCTTGTGTGCGCATCCTACGGGCTGCAGGGAAAGCGTGGCTGCCACTCGCTTGCCTGGAAAAGTCACGCTAGCAGCAGCAGAAGGAACTCCAAAGACAGCTGCTTGTGCTGCTACCTATAGCACCAGCCAGCTTCTGTGGAAACAGCTGCTCTTACCTTTAGGCTCCGAGATGCAGAGAATTAAGTATCCCGGTAGATGCAAGCAGAGGAGACAAGTACACAGTGCACTTACGTGGCTTACGCGTGCGAAGGCGAAGGTGCAGCACAGCACTGCCTTTTACTTCTCGAGCCCTTTTGCATGCTAGCAGCTGCTGGAAGCTGGCAACGGTAATGCCAGCGCGACCAGTGTGACGGCATGGCCATCTGAGAAGGAAGCTGCAGAGCCTCAGTGTGTTTGTGCTTGGAGAAGGGGGGCTTCAAGAACGCCTCCTTTTTTGACGCGTCCTTCGGGGTGAGCTCAAGCTGCAGGGACTCTGCAACACGGAAGCTGTAAGAAACTGCTTTCTAGCCAGGTTGTGGGACGAAGTCGAAGGGCTGCGCGTTTACTTCCCGAGCCAGCCAGCGTATTCTCGGCTGAGCGGGCTTGTGAAGGCGCGTTTGCCTGGGCTTTGGAAAGACGGTGCCGAGCACACAGAAGCCCCGTGCTCTGCGGCTTCAATCTTCGCCTTCTGCCGTCTGGAGAGAACTGAAGCCCAGCGGTGGCACTCAGCTTTGCTGCTCCTCAGCGTGTACAGTGCTGGCACGCAGCATGTGCTGTGCACGGATTTGCCTCAGCTCCAGGTAGAATCATTCTCCTTCTGTTTCGATAGGGTCCGAACTGCCCGTCTAGCTCTCCGCTTAGAGAAATGTGCCGGGAAAGCAGCGCGGGAGTGTTTAGGTGTCCAAGCCTTTCGACAGAGCACAACCGTCTGGCCGACGAGAACGGGTAACGAAGATCGTGCTTTTGCGCCGGTACATTTTTCTGGGCGAGACGGCTACTCGCATCCTTGGTCTTTATGAGCCTGTAACGTGCGCGGGGGGGGTACTTGGAGCTGACAAGGACCGTGCAAAGAGCACCGCGATCCGAGGGCGCTGTGCAGCTTGTAAAGGGGGCTGCCCGGGAATGTGGTGCAAATCCAAGTTTCTCCGAGCCGCAGGGGCCAGCGCCGGGAAGCGCGTTGTTCTGGCACAGTTCTCTGTGCGCGACGTAGCCGAGGGCCTTTCCGTTTAGATGCGGAGCACAGGAGAGGCAGAGTGTGGTGCCACGTAGCGCTGAGAGGGATTGTGTGTATGGGCCAGGCGTGTTCCGGCAGAAGCAGTGCTCTGGTGCGCTCCTCTGCCGGCAGAGCTTTCTGGGCGAGAAGCAGACGACTCTTCGCCTCCGGGGCAATGAAAGCGCGACGCGTTACAAAAAGCGAAGAACGAAGCTGCCGTGCACATGGCTTGTGTGCGCATCCTACGGGCTGCAGGGAAAGCGTGGCTGCCACTCGCTTGCCTGGAAAAGTCACGCTAGCAGCAGCAGAAGGAACTCCAAAGACAGCTGCTTGTGCTGCTACCTATAGCACCAGCCAGCTTCTGTGGAAACAGCTGCTCTTACCTTTAGGCTCCGAGATGCAGAGAATTAAGTATCCCGGTAGATGCAAGCAGAGGAGACAAGTACACAGTGCACTTACGTGGCTTACGCGTGCGAAGGCGAAGGTGCAGCACAGCACTGCCTTTTACTTCTCGAGCCCTTTTGCATGCTAGCAGCTGCTGGAAGCTGGCAACGGTAATGCCAGCGCGACCAGTGTGACGGCATGGCCATCTGAGAAGGAAGCTGCAGAGCCTCAGTGTGTTTGTGCTTGGAGAAGGGGGGCTTCAAGAACGCCTCCTTTTTTGACGCGTCCCTCGGGGGGAGCTCAAGCTGCAGGGACTCTGCAACACGGAAGCTGTAAGAAACTGCTTTCTAGCCAGGTTGTGGGACGAAGTCGAAGGGCTGCGCGTTTACTTCCCGAGCCAGCCAGCGTATTCTCGGCTGAGCGGGCTTGTGAAGGCGCGTTTGCCTGGGCTTTGGAAAGACGGTGCCGAGCACACAGAAGCCCCGTGCTCTGCGGCTTCAATCTTCGCCTTCTGCCGTCTGGAGAGAACTGAAGCCCAGCGGTGGCACTCAGCTTTGCTGCTCCTCAGCGTGTACAGTGCTGGCACGCAGCATGTGCTGTGCACGGATTTGCCTCAGCTCCAGGTAGAATCATTCTCCTTCTGTTTCGATAGGGTCCGAACTGCCCGTCTAGCTCTCCGCTTAGAGAAATGTGCCGGGAAAGCAGCGCGGGAGTGTTTAGGTGTCCAAGCCTTTCGACAGAGCACAACCGTCTGGCCGACGAGAACGGGTAACGAAGATCGTGCTTTTGCGCCGGTACATTTTTCTGGGCGAGACGGCTACTCGCATCCTTGGTCTTTATGAGCCTGTAACGTGCGCGGGGGGGGTACTTGGAGCTGACAAGGACCGTGCAAAGAGCACCGCGATCCGAGGGCGCTGTGCAGCTTGTAAAGGGGGCTGCCCGGGAATGTGGTGCAAATCCAAGTTTCTCCGAGCCGCAGGGGCCAGCGCCGGGAAGCGCGTTGTTCTGGCACAGTTCTCTGTGCGCGACGTAGCCGAGGGCCTTTCCGTTTAGATGCGGAGCACAGGAGAGGCAGAGTGTGGTGCCACGTAGCGCTGAGAGGGATTGTGTGTATGGGCCAGGCGTGTTCCGGCAGAAGCAGTGCTCTGGTGCGCCCCTCTGCCGGCAGAGCTTTCTGGGCGAGAAGCAGACGACTCTTCGCCTCCGGGGCAATGAAAGCGCGACGCGTTACAAAAAGCGAAGAACGAAGCTGCCGTGCACATGGCTTGTGTGCGCATCCTACGGGCTGCAGGGAAAGCGTGGCTGCCACTCGCTTGCCTGGAAAAGTCACGCTAGCAGCAGCAGAAGGAACTCCAAAGACAGCTGCTTGTGCTGCTACCTATAGCACCAGCCAGCTTCTGTGGAAACAGCTGCTCTTACCTTTAGGCTCCGAGATGCAGAGAATTAAGTATCCCGGTAGATGCAAGCAGAGGAGACAAGTACACAGTGCACTTACGTGGCTTACGCGTGCGAAGGCGAAGGTGCAGCACAGCACTGCCTTTTACTTCTCGAGCCCTTTTGCATGCTAGCAGCTGCTGGAAGCTGGCAACGGTAATGCCAGCGCGACCAGTGTGACGGCATGGCCATCTGAGAAGGAAGCTGCAGAGCCTCAGTGTGTTTGTGCTTGGAGAAGGGGGGCTTCAAGAACGCCTCCTTTTTTGACGCGTCCTTCGGGGTGAGCTCAAGCTGCAGGGACTCTGCAACACGGAAGCTGTAAGAAACTGCTTTCTAGCCAGGTTGTGGGACGAAGTCGAAGGGCTGCGCGTTTACTTCCCGAGCCAGCCAGCGTATTCTCGGCTGAGCGGGCTTGTGAAGGCGCGTTTGCCTGGGCTTTGGAAAGACGGTGCCGAGCACACAGAAGCCCCGTGCTCTGCGGCTTCAATCTTCGCCTTCTGCCGTCTGGAGAGAACTGAAGCCCAGCGGTGGCACTCAGCTTTGCTGCTCCTCAGCGTGTACAGTGCTGGCACGCAGCATGTGCTGTGCACGGATTTGCCTCAGCTCCAGGTAGAATCATTCTCCTTCTGTTTCGATGGGGTCCGAACTGCCCGTCTAGCTCTCCGCTTAGAGAAATGTGCCGGGAAAGCAGCGCGGGAGTGTTTAGGTGTCCAAGCCTTTCGACAGAGCACAACCGTCTGGCCGACGAGAACGGGTAACGAAGATCGTGCTTTTGCGCCGGTACATTTTTCTGGGCGAGACGGCTACTCGCATCCTTGGTCTTTATGAGCCTGTAACGTGCGCGGGGGGGGTACTTGGAGCTGACAAGGACCGTGCAAAGAGCACCGCGATCCGAGGGCGCTGTGCAGCTTGTAAAGGGGGCTGCCCGGGAATGTGGTGCAAATCCAAGTTTCTCCGAGCCGCAGGGGCCAGCGCCGGGAAGCGCGTTGTTCTGGCACAGTTCTCTGTGCGCGACGTAGCCGAGGGCCTTTCCGTTTAGATGCGGAGCACAGGAGAGGCAGAGTGTGGTGCCACGTAGCGCTGAGAGGGATTGTGTGTATGGGCCAGGCGTGTTCCGGCAGAAGCAGTGCTCTGGTGCGCCCCTCTGCCGGCAGAGCTTTCTGGGCGAGAAGCAGACGACTCTTCGCCTCCGGGGCAATGAAAGCGCGACGCGTTACAAAAAGCGAAGAACGAAGCTGCCGTGCACATGGCTTGTGTGCGCATCCTACGGGCTGCAGGGGAAGCGTGGCTGCCACTCGCTTGCCTGGAAAAGTCACGCTAGCAGCAGCAGAAGGAACTCCAAAGACAGCTGCTTGTGCTGCTACCTATAGCACCAGCCAGCTTCTGTGGAAACAGCTGCTCTTACCTTTAGGCTCCGAGATGCAGAGAATTAAGTATCCCGGTAGATGCAAGCAGAGGAGACAAGTACACAGTGCACTTACGTGGCTTACGCGTGCGAAGGCGAAGGTGCAGCACAGCACTGCCTTTTACTTCTCGAGCCCTTTTGCATGCTAGCAGCTGCTGGAAGCTGGCAACGGTAATGCCAGCGCGACCAGTGTGACGGCATGGCCATCTGAGAAGGAAGCTGCAGAGCCTCAGTGTGTTTGTGCTTGGAGAAGGGGGGCTTCAAGAACGCCTCCTTTTTTGACGCGTCCTTCGGGGTGAGCTCAAGCTGCAGGGACTCTGCAACACGGAAGCTGTAAGAAACTGCTTTCTAGCCAGGTTGTGGGACGAAGTCGAAGGGCTGCGCGTTTACTTCCCGAGCCAGCCAGCGTATTCTCGGCTGAGCGGGCTTGTGAAGGCGCGTTTGCCTGGGCTTTGGAAAGACGGTGCCGAGCACACAGAAGCCCCGTGCTCTGCGGCTTCAATCTTCGCCTTCTGCCGTCTGGAGAGAACTGAAGCCCAGCGGTGGCACTCAGCTTTGCTGCTCCTCAGCGTGTACAGTGCTGGCACGCAGCATGTGCTGTGCACGGATTTGCCTCAGCTCCAGGTAGAATCATTCTCCTTCTGTTTCGATGGGGTCCGAACTGCCCGTCTAGCTCTCCGCTTAGAGAAATGTGCCGGGAAAGCAGCGCGGGAGTGTTTAGGTGTCCAAGCCTTTCGACAGAGCACAACCGTCTGGCCGACGAGAACGGGTAACGAAGATCGTGCTTTTGCGCCGGTACATTTTTCTGGGCGAGACGGCTACTCGCATCCTTGGTCTTTATGAGCCTGTAACGTGCGCGGGGGGGGTACTTGGAGCTGACAAGGACCGTGCAAAGAGCACCGCGATCCGAGGGCGCTGTGCAGCTTGTAAAGGGGGCTGCCCGGGAATGTGGTGCAAATCCAAGTTTCTCCGAGCCGCAGGGGCCAGCGCCGGGAAGCGCGTTGTTCTGGCACAGTTCTCTGTGCGCGACGTAGCCGAGGGCCTTTCCGTTTAGATGCGGAGCACAGGAGAGGCAGAGTGTGGTGCCACGTAGCGCTGAGAGGGATTGTGTGTATGGGCCAGGCGTGTTCCGGCAGAAGCAGTGCTCTGGTGCGCCCCTCTGCCGGCAGAGCTTTCTGGGCGAGAAGCAGACGACTCTTCGCCTCCGGGGCAATGAAAGCGCGACGCGTTACAAAAAGCGAAGAACGAAGCTGCCGTGCACATGGCTTGTGTGCGCATCCTACGGGCTGCAGGGAAAGCGTGGCTGCCACTCGCTTGCCTGGAAAAGTCACGCTAGCAGCAGCAGAAGGAACTCCAAAGACAGCTGCTTGTGCTGCTACCTATAGCACCAGCCAGCTTCTGTGGAAACAGCTGCTCTTACCTTTAGGCTCCGAGATGCAGAGAATTAAGTATCCCGGTAGATGCAAGCAGAGGAGACAAGTACACAGTGCACTTACGTGGCTTACGCGTGCGAAGGCGAAGGTGCAGCACAGCACTGCCTTTTACTTCTCGAGCCCTTTTGCATGCTAGCAGCTGCTGGAAGCTGGCAACGGTAATGCCAGCGCGACCAGTGTGACGGCATGGCCATCTGAGAAGGAAGCTGCAGAGCCTCAGTGTGTTTGTGCTTGGAGAAGGGGGGCTTCAAGAACGCCTCCTTTTTTGACGCGTCCTTCGGGGTGAGCTCAAGCTGCAGGGACTCTGCAACACGGAAGCTGTAAGAAACTGCTTTCTAGCCAGGTTGTGGGACGAAGTCGAAGGGCTGCGCGTTTACTTCCCGAGCCAGCCAGCGTATTCTCGGCTGAGCGGGCTTGTGAAGGCGCGTTTGCCTGGGCTTTGGAAAGACGGTGCCGAGCACACAGAAGCCCCGTGCTCTGCGGCTTCAATCTTCGCCTTCTGCCGTCTGGAGAGAACTGAAGCCCAGCGGTGGCACTCAGCTTTGCTGCTCCTCAGCGTGTACAGTGCTGGCACGCAGCATGTGCTGTGCACGGATTTGCCTCAGCTCCAGGTAGAATCATTCTCCTTCTGTTTCGATAGGGTCCGAACTGCCCGTCTAGCTCTCCGCTTAGAGAAATGTGCCGGGAAAGCAGCGCGGGAGTGTTTAGGTGTCCAAGCCTTTCGACAGAGCACAACCGTCTGGCCGACGAGAACGGGTAACGAAGATCGTGCTTTTGCGCCGGTACATTTTTCTGGGCGAGACGGCTACTCGCATCCTTGGTCTTTATGAGCCTGTAACGTGCGCGGGGGGGGTACTTGGAGCTGACAAGGACCGTGCAAAGAGCACCGCGATCCGAGGGCGCTGTGCAGCTTGTAAAGGGGGCTGCCCGGGAATGTGGTGCAAATCCAAGTTTCTCCGAGCCGCAGGGGCCAGCGCCGGGAAGCGCGTTGTTCTGGCACAGTTCTCTGTGCGCGACGTAGCCGAGGGCCTTTCCGTTTAGATGCGGAGCACAGGAGAGGCAGAGTGTGGTGCCACGTAGCGCTGAGAGGGATTGTGTGTATGGGCCAGGCGTGTTCCGGCAGAAGCAGTGCTCTGGTGCGCTCCTCTGCCGGCAGAGCTTTCTGGGCGAGAAGCAGACGACTCTTCGCCTCCGGGGCAATGAAAGCGCGACGCGTTACAAAAAGCGAAGAACGAAGCTGCCGTGCACATGGCTTGTGTGCGCATCCTACGGGCTGCAGGGAAAGCGTGGCTGCCACTCGCTTGCCTGGAAAAGTCACGCTAGCAGCAGCAGAAGGAACTCCAAAGACAGCTGCTTGTGCTGCTACCTATAGCACCAGCCAGCTTCTGTGGAAACAGCTGCTCTTACCTTTAGGCTCCGAGATGCAGAGAATTAAGTATCCCGGTAGATGCAAGCAGAGGAGACAAGTACACAGTGCACTTACGTGGCTTACGCGTGCGAAGGCGAAGGTGCAGCACAGCACTGCCTTTTACTTCTCGAGCCCTTTTGCATGCTAGCAGCTGCTGGAAGCTGGCAACGGTAATGCCAGCGCGACCAGTGTGACGGCATGGCCATCTGAGAAGGAAGCTGCAGAGCCTCAGTGTGTTTGTGCTTGGAGAAGGGGGGCTTCAAGAACGCCTCCTTTTTTGACGCGTCCCTCGGGGGGAGCTCAAGCTGCAGGGACTCTGCAACACGGAAGCTGTAAGAAACTGCTTTCTAGCCAGGTTGTGGGACGAAGTCGAAGGGCTGCGCGTTTACTTCCCGAGCCAGCCAGCGTATTCTCGGCTGAGCGGGCTTGTGAAGGCGCGTTTGCCTGGGCTTTGGAAAGACGGTGCCGAGCACACAGAAGCCCCGTGCTCTGCGGCTTCAATCTCGCCTTCTGCCGTCTGGAGAGAACTGAAGCCCAGCGGTGGCACTCAGCTTTGCTGCTCCTCAGCGTGTACAGTGCTGGCACGCAGCATGTGCTGTGCACGGATTTGCCTCAGCTCCAGGTAGAATCATTCTCCTTCTGTTTCGATGGGGTCCGAACTGCCCGTCTAGCTCTCCGCTTAGAGAAATGTGCCGGGAAAGCAGCGCGGGAGTGTTTAGGTGTCCAAGCCTTTCGACAGAGCACAACCGTCTGGCCGACGAGAACGGGTAACGAAGATCGTGCTTTTGCGCCGGTACATTTTTCTGGGCGAGACGGCTACTCGCATCCTTGGTCTTTATGAGCCTGTAACGTGCGCGGGGGGGGTACTTGGAGCTGACAAGGACCGTGCAAAGAGCACCGCGATCCGAGGGCGCTGTGCAGCTTGTAAAGGGGGCTGCCCGGGAATGTGGTGCAAATCCAAGTTTCTCCGAGCCGCAGGGGCCAGCGCCGGGAAGCGCGTGTTCTGGCACAGTTCTCTGTGCGCGACGTAGCCGAGGGCCTTTCCGTTTAGATGCGGAGCACAGGAGAGGCAGAGTGTGGTGCCACGTAGCGCTGAGAGGGATTGTGTGTATGGGCCAGGCGTGTTCCGGCAGAAGCAGTGCTCTGGTGCGCCCCTCTGCGGCAGAGCTTTCTGGGCGAGAAGCAGACGACTCTTCGCCTCCGGGGCAATGAAAGCGCGACGCGTTACAAAAGCGAAGAACGAAGCTGCCGTGCACATGGCTTGTGTGCGCATCCTACGGGCTGCAGGGAAAGCGTGGCTGCCACTCGCTTGCCTGGAAAAGTCACGCTAGCAGCAGCAGAAGGAACTCCAAAGACAGCTGCTTGTGCTGCTACCTATAGCACCAGCCAGCTTCTGTGGAAACAGCTGCTCTTACCTTTAGGCTCCGAGATGCAGAGAATTAAGTATCCCGGTAGATGCAAGCAGAGGAGACAAGTACACAGTGCACTTACGTGGCTTACGCGTGCGAAGGCGAAGGTGCAGCACAGCACTGCCTTTTACTTCTCGAGCCCTTTTGCATGCTAGCAGCTGCTGGAAGCTGGCAACGGTAATGCCAGCGGCGACCAGTGTGACGGCATGGCCATCTGAGAAGGAAGCTGCAGAGCCTCAGTGTGTTTGTGCTTGGAGAAGGGGGGCTTCAAGAACGCCTCCTTTTTTGACGCGTCCTTCGGGGGGAGCTCAAGCTGCAGGGACTCTGCAACACGGAAGCTGTAAGAAACTGCTTTCTAGCCAGGTTGTGGGACGAAGTCGAAGGGCTGCGCGTTTACTTCCCGAGCCAGCCAGCGTATTCTCGGCTGAGCGGGCTTGTGAAGGCGCGTTTGCCTGGGCTTTGGAAAGACGGTGCCGAGCACACAGAAGCCCCGTGCTCTGCGGCTTCAATCTTCGCCTTCTGCCGTCTGGAGAGAACTGAAGCCCAGCGGTGGCACTCAGCTTTGCTGCTCCTCAGCGTGTACAGTGCTGGCACGCAGCATGTGCTGTGCACGGATTTGCCTCAGCTCCAGGTAGAATCATTCTCCTTCTGTTTCGATGGGGTCCGAACTGCCCGTCTAGCTCTCCGCTTAGAGAAATGTGCCGGGAAGCAGCGCGGGAGTGTTTAGGTGTCCAAGCCTTTCGACAGAGCACAACCGTCTGGCCGACGAGAACGGGTAACGAAGATCGTGCTTTTGCGCCGGTACATTTTTCTGGGCGAGACGGCTACTCGCATCCTTGGTCTTTATGAGCCTGTAACGTGCGCGGGGGGGGTACTTGGAGCTGACAAGGACCGTGCAAAGAGCACCGCGATCCGAGGGCGCTGTGCAGCTTGTAAAGGGGGCTGCCCGGGAATGTGGTGCAAATCCAAGTTTCTCCGAGCCGCAGGGGCCAGCGCCGGGAAGCGCGTTGTTCTGGCACAGTTCTCTGTGCGCGACGTAGCCGAGGGCCTTTCCGTTTAGATGCGGAGCACAGGAGAGGCAGAGTGTGGTGCCACGTAGCGCTGAGAGGGATTGTGTGTATGGGCCAGGCGTGTTCCGGCAGAAGCAGTGCTCTGGTGCGCCCCTCTGCCGGCAGAGCTTTCTGGGCGAGAAGCAGACGACTCTTCGCCTCCGGGGCAATGAAAGCGCGACGCGTTACAAAAAGCGAAGAACGAAGCTGCCGTGCACATGGCTTGTGTGCGCATCCTACGGGCTGCAGGGGAAGCGTGGCTGCCACTCGCTTGCCTGGAAAAGTCACGCTTAGCAGCAGCAGAAGGAACTCCAAAGACAGCTGCTTGTGCTGCTACCTATAGCACCAGCCAGCTTCTGTGGAAACAGCTGCTCTTACCTTTAGGCTCCGAGATGCAGAGAATTAAGTATCCCGGTAGATGCAAGCAGAGGAGACAAGTACACAGTGCACTTACGTGGCTTACGCGTGCGAAGGCGAAGGTGCAGCACAGCACTGCCTTTTACTTCTCGAGCCCTTTTGCATGCTAGCAGCTGCTGGAAGCTGGCAACGGTAATGCCAGCGCGACCAGTGTGACGGCATGGCCATCTGAGAAGGAAGCTGCAGAGCCTCAGTGTGTTTGTGCTTGGAGAAGGGGGGCTTCAAGAACGCCTCCTTTTTTGACGCGTCCTTCGGGGGGAGCTCAAGCTGCAGGGACTCTGCAACACGGAAGCTGTAAGAAACTGCTTTCTAGCCAGGTTGTGGGACGAAGTCGAAGGGCTGCGCGTTTACTTCCCGAGCAGCCAGCGTATTCTCGGCTGAGCGGGCTTGTGAAGGCGCGTTTGCCTGGGCTTTGGAAAGACGGTGCCGAGCACACAGAAGCCCCGTGCTCTGCGGCTTCAATCTTCGCCTTCTGCCGTCTGGAGAGAACTGAAGCCCAGCGGTGGCACTCAGCTTTGCTGCTCCTCAGCGTGTACAGTGCTGGCACGCAGCATGTGCTGTGCACGGATTTGCCTCAGCTCCAGGTAGAATCATTCTCCTTCTGTTTCGATGGGGTCC
This sequence comes from Aphelocoma coerulescens, assembly GCF_041296385.1. Classification (NCBI taxonomy): domain Eukaryota; kingdom Metazoa; phylum Chordata; class Aves; order Passeriformes; family Corvidae; genus Aphelocoma; species Aphelocoma coerulescens. Next base: position 3,220 of record NW_027183760.1, on the reverse strand, counting down.
GAACTGCCCGTCTAGCTCTCCGCTTAGAGAAATGTGCCGGGAAAGCAGCGCGGGAGTGTTTAGGTGTCCAAGCCTTTCGACAGAGCACAACCGTCTGGCCGACGAGAACGGGTAACGAAGATCGTGCTTTTGCGCCGGTACATTTTTCTGGGCGAGACGGCTACTCGCATCCTTGGTCTTTATGAGCCTGTAACGTGCGCGGGGGGGGTACTTGGAGCTGACAAGGACCGTGCAAAGAGCACCGCGATCCGAGGGCGCTGTGCAGCTTGTAAAGGGGGCTGCCCGGGAATGTGGTGCAAATCCAAGTTTCTCCGAGCCGCAGGGGCCAGCGCCGGGAAGCGCGTTGTTCTGGCACAGTTCTCTGTGCGCGACGTAGCCGAGGGCCTTTCCGTTTAGATGCGGAGCACAGGAGAGGCAGAGTGTGGTGCCACGTAGCGCTGAGAGGGATTGTGTGTATGGGCCAGGCGTGTTCCGGCAGAAGCAGTGCTCTGGTGCGCCCCTCTGCCGGCAGAGCTTTCTGGGCGAGAAGCAGACGACTCTTCGCCTCCGGGGCAATGAAAGCGCGACGCGTTACAAAAAGCGAAGAACGAAGCTGCCGTGCACATGGCTTGTGTGCGCATCCTACGGGCTGCAGGGAAAGCGTGGCTGCCACTCGCTTGCCTGGAAAAGTCACGCTAGCAGCAGCAGAAGGAACTCCAAAGACAGCTGCTTGTGCTGCTACCTATAGCACCAGCCAGCTTCTGTGGAAACAGCTGCTCTTACCTTTAGGCTCCGAGATGCAGAGAATTAAGTATCCCGGTAGATGCAAGCAGAGGAGACAAGTACACAGTGCACTTACGTGGCTTACGCGTGCGAAGGCGAAGGTGCAGCACAGCACTGCCTTTTACTTCTCGAGCCCCTTTTGCATGCTAGCAGCTGCTGGAAGCTGGCAACGGTAATGCCAGCGCGACCAGTGTGACGGCATGGCCATCTGAGAAGGAAGCTGCAGAGCCTCAGTGTGTTTGTGCTTGGAGAAGGGGGGCTTCAAGAACGCCTCCTTTTTTGACGCGTCCTTCGGGGGGAGCTCAAGCTGCAGGGACTCTGCAACACGGAAGCTGTAAGAAACTGCTTTCTAGCCAGGTTGTGGGACGAAGTCGAAGGGCTGCGCGTTTACTTCCCGAGCCAGCCAGCGTATTCTCGGCTGAGCGGGCTTGTGAAGGCGCGTTTGCCTGGGCTTTGGAAAGACGGTGCCGAGCACACAGAAGCCCCGTGCTCTGCGGCTTCAATCTTCGCCTTCTGCCGTCTGGAGAGAACTGAAGCCCAGCGGTGGCACTCAGCTTTGCTGCTCCTCAGCGTGTACAGTGCTGGCACGCAGCATGTGCTGTGCACGGATTTGCCTCAGCTCCAGGTAGAATCATTCTCCTTCTGTTTCGATGGGGTCCGAACTGCCCGTCTAGCTCTCCGCTTAGAGAAATGTGCCGGGAAAGCAGCGCGGGAGTGTTTAGGTGTCCAAGCCTTTCGACAGAGCACAACCGTCTGGCCGACGAGAACGGGTAACGAAGATCGTGCTTTTGCGCCGGTACATTTTTCTGGGCGAGACGGCTACTCGCATCCTTGGTCTTTATGAGCCTGTAACGTGCGCGGGGGGGGTACTTGGAGCTGACAAGGACCGTGCAAAGAGCACCGCGATCCGAGGGCGCTGTGCAGCTTGTAAAGGGGGCTGCCCGGGAATGTGGTGCAAATCCAAGTTTCTCCGAGCCGCAGGGGCCAGCGCCGGGAAGCGCGTTGTTCTGGCACAGTTCTCTGTGCGCGACGTAGCCGAGGGCCTTTCCGTTTAGATGCGGAGCACAGGAGAGGCAGAGTGTGGTGCCACGTAGCGCTGAGAGGGATTGTGTGTATGGGCCAGGCGTGTTCCGGCAGAAGCAGTGCTCTGGTGCGCCCCTCTGCCGGCAGAGCTTTCTGGGCGAGAAGCAGACGACTCTTCGCCTCCGGGGCAATGAAAGCGCGACGCGTTACAAAAAGCGAAGAACGAAGCTGCCGTGCACATGGCTTGTGTGCGCATCCTACGGGCTGCAGGGAAAGCGTGGCTGCCACTCGCTTGCCTGGAAAAGTCACGCTAGCAGCAGCAGAAGGAACTCCAAAGACAGCTGCTTGTGCTGCTACCTATAGCACCAGCCAGCTTCTGTGGAAACAGCTGCTCTTACCTTTAGGCTCCGAGATGCAGAGAATTAAGTATCCCGGTAGATGCAAGCAGAGGAGACAAGTACACAGTGCACTTACGTGGCTTACGCGTGCGAAGGCGAAGGTGCAGCACAGCACTGCCTTTTACTTCTCGAGCCCTTTTGCATGCTAGCAGCTGCTGGAAGCTGGCAACGGTAATGCCAGCGCGACCAGTGTGACGGCATGGCCATCTGAGAAGGAAGCTGCAGAGCCTCAGTGTGTTTGTGCTTGGAGAAGGGGGGCTTCAAGAACGCCTCCTTTTTTGACGCGTCCTTCGGGGGGAGCTCAAGCTGCAGGGACTCTGCAACACGGAAGCTGTAAGAAACTGCTTTCTAGCCAGGTTGTGGGACGAAGTCGAAGGGCTGCGCGTTTACTTCCCGAGCCAGCCAGCGTATTCTCGGCTGAGCGGGCTTGTGAAGGCGCGTTTGCCTGGGCTTTGGAAAGACGGTGCCGAGCACACAGAAGCCCCGTGCTCTGCGGCTTCAATCTTCGCCTTCTGCCGTCTGGAGAGAACTGAAGCCCAGCGGTGGCACTCAGCTTTGCTGCTCCTCAGCGTGTACAGTGCTGGCACGCAGCATGTGCTGTGCACGGATTTGCCTCAGCTCCAGGTAGAATCATTCTCCTTCTGTTTCGATGGGGTCCGAACTGCCCGTCTAGCTCTCCGCTTAGAGAAATGTGCCGGGAAAGCAGCGCGGGAGTGTTTAGGTGTCCAAGCCTTTCGACAGAGCACAACCGTCTGGCCGACGAGAACGGGTAACGAAGATCGTGCTTTTGCGCCGGTACATTTTTCTGGGCGAGACGGCTACTCGCATCCTTGGTCTTTATGAGCCTGTAACGTGCGCGGGGGGGGTACTTGGAGCTGACAAGGACCGTGCAAAGAGCACCGCGATCCGAGGGCGCTGTGCAGCTTGTAAAGGGGGCTGCCCGGGAATGTGGTGCAAATCCAAGTTTCTCCGAGCCGCAGGGGCCAGCGCCGGGAAGCGCGTTGTTCTGGCACAGTTCTCTGTGCGCGACGTAGCCG
>NW_027183759.1:30916-77582 GCF_041296385.1 Aphelocoma coerulescens | reverse complement strand
AATCCAATAAAAATCCAAAAAAAAATCCTAAAAAATCCCCAAAAAATCCCCAAAAAATCCAAAAAAATTTCAAAAAACCCCCCCAAAAAAACCAAAAAATCCCCCAAGAAAATCTCAAAAAATCCCAGAAAATGCCAAAAAATCCCAAAAAAATCCAAAGAAATTCCAAAAAAATTTCAAAAAAATCCCTAAAAATTTTCAAAAAATTCCAAAAAAAAACCCAAAAAAATCCCCCAAAATTTTCAAAAAATTCCAAAAAATCCCCAAAAATTCCCCTAAAAAAATCCCAAAAATCCCGAAAAAAATCCCCAAAAAGTCCAAAAAAAATTCCAAAAAAATTTCAAAAAATCCCAAAAAAACCCCAAAAAAATCCCAAAAAATCCCCAAAAAAATCCCAAAAATCCCGAAAAAAATCCCCAAAAAATCCAAAAAAAATTCCAAAAAAATTTCAAAAAATCCCCAAAAAATCCCCAAAAAATCCCCAAAAAAATCCCCAAAAATTCCCCCAAAATTCCCACTGCTCCCCGACGTCTCCCCCCCAGGAATCCCTGGAATCGCGGCGCTCCCGGGGCCGCGCCGAGCGCCTGGAGCGGCTCCTGAGGCTCAACGAGCTCCGCTGCGGCCTCAGCCCCGTCTACGGCCGCGAGGTTTTGGGGTTCCTCACCCTGCGCCCCCCCAGCCTGGCGCCCCCGGGGGGGGCCCTGGAGAGCGCCGTGCTCGCCCCCCCCCAGCGCCTGCAGCAGATGAAGCCGCTCCTGGACAGGTAAGGAAAAAAAAAACGGGAATTTTCGGGGGTTTTGGGGGATTTTTTGGGATTTTTTTTGATTTTTGGGGGAATTTTTTGGGAATTTTGGGGAATTTTTTTGGGAATTTTTTGGAAATTTTTTGTGATTTTTTTGGGGTGTTTTTAGGGATTTTTTGGGGGGTCCTTTAGAGGGGGTTCCAGGACCTTTGGGCTGTTCCACCTCCCCATGGGGGGGTCCCAGTGCCCCCCAGTGCCCCCATGGAAGAGTCCAAGTACCTTCAGAGGGGTGCCCAGGACCTTTGGCCTCTTCCCACATCCCCATGGGGGGCTTCCAGCACCCCTTTGGACGAATCCATCTCCCCTTAGAGGGGTGTCCAACCCCCCAAACCCCTCCAAACCCCCCCCAAACTTCTCCAAACCCCCCTCAACCCCCCCAACCCCCCCCAAACCCCCCTAAACCCCCCCAACCCCCTCCAAACCCCCCCAACTCCCCCCAAACTTCTCCAAACCCCCCAAACCCCCTCAACCCCCCCAAACCCCCTCCAAACCCCCCCAAACCCCCCTCAACCCCCCCAAACCCCCTCCAAACCCCCCCAACTCCTCCAAACCCCCTCCAAACCCCCCCAACCTCCTCCAAACCCCCTCCAAACCCCCCCAAACCTTTCCCAACCCCCCTCCAAACCCCCCAAACCCCCACCAAACCCCCCCAACACCCCCTCAAACTTCTCCCAACCTCCCCAAACCCCCCCCAAACCCCCCCCCAAACCACCCAAACCCCCCTCAACACCCCTCCAAACCCCCACCAAACCCCCCCTCAACCCCCCTCAAACCCCCCTCAAACTTCTTCAACCTCCCCCAAACCCCTCCAAACCCCCCCAAACTCCCCCAAACTCCTCCCAACCCCCCCAAACCCCCCTAAACCCCCTCAAACCCCCCCAAAACCTTTCCCAAACCCCCTCCCAACCCCTCCCAACCCCTCCCCCAAACCCCCCTCAACCCCCTCCAAACCCCCCCCAAACCCCCCAAATCCCTCCCAAACCGTTCCCAACCCCCTCCAAACTTCTCCAAAACCCCCCTAAACCCCCCCAACCTCCCCCCAAACCCCCCCAACCCCCTCAAACCCCCCCCAACCTCTCCAAACCCCCCTCAAACTTCTCCAACCTCCCCCAAACCCCCCTCAACCTCCCCTCAACCCCCTCCAAACCCCCCCAAACCCCCCTCCAAACTTCTCCAAACCCCCCCCCAACCCCCTCCAAACCCCCCCAAACCTTTCCCAACCCCCCTCCAAACTTCTCCAAAACCCCTCCCAAATCCCTCCAAACCCCCCTCAAACCCCCCCAACCTCCCCAAATCCCCCCTCAAACCCCCCCAAACCCCCCTAAACCCCCTCAAACCCCCCCCAAACCTTTCCCAAACCCCCTCCAATCCCCTCCAAACCCCCCTCAAACCCCCCTTCAACCCCCTCCAACTCCCCCCCAAACCCCCCCAACCCCCCCAACCTCCTCCCAAACCCCCCCAACCCCCCCCCCAAACCCCCCCAAACCCCCCTCAAACCCCCCTAAACCCCCTCAAACCCCCTCCAAACCCCCTCCAAACCCCCCAAACTCCCCAAACCCCCCCAAACCCCCCTCCAAACCCCTCCAACCCCCACCTCAACCCCCCCAAACCCCCTCCAAACCCCCCCAAACCTTTCCCAACCCCCTTCCAAACTTTCCAAAACCCCCCCCAAACCCCCCCCAACCTTTCCCAACCCCCCCCAACCCCCTCAACCCCCCCCAACCCCTCCAAACCCCCCTCAAACTTCTCCAACCTCCCCCAAACCCCCCCAAACTTCTCCAACCCCCTCCAAACCCCCCCGAACCCCCCCAACCCCTTCAAACCCCCCCCAAACTACTCCAAACCCCTTTCCAACCCCCCCCAAACCCCCTCAAACCCCCCCAACCCCCCCCCAAACTTCTCCAAACCCCCCTCCAACCCCCCAACCCCCCCTCAGCCCCCCAAACCCCCCAAACCCCCCCAAACCCCCTCCAACCCCCCCAAACTCCCCCCAAACTTCTCCCCAAACCCCCCAACCCTCTCCCAAACCCCCCCAAACCCCCCTAAACCACCCCCAAACCCCCCAACCCCCTCCAATCCCCTCCAAAACCCCCCTCAAACCCCCCCAACCCCCCCAACCCCCCCCAAACCCCCTCAAACCCCCCCAAAACCCCCTCCAAACCCCCCCAAACTCCCCAAACTTCTCCTAAACCCCCCTAAACCCCCTCAAACCCCCCCAAACCTTTCCCAAACCCCCCCAACCCCCCCCAAACCCCCTCAAACCCCCCCAACCCCCCCGAACTTCTCCAAACCCTCCCCAAACCCCCTCAAACCCCCCCAAACCCCCCTCAAACCCCCCCCAAACCCCCCTCAACCTCCACCCCAAACCCCCCCCAATCCCCCCCAACCTCCCCCAAACCCCCCCAAACCCCCCCAAACTTCTCCAAACCCCCCTCCAACCCCCCCAACCCCCCCTAAACCCCCCCAACCCCCTCCAAACCCCCCAAACCCCCCTCCAACCCCCCCCAACCCCCCCCAAACCCCCCCAACCTCCCCCCCAAACCTTTCCCAACCCCCTCCAAAACCCCTCCAAACCCCCCTCAAACCCCCCAAACCCCCCCAAACTCTCCAAACCCCCCTCAAACCCCCCCAAACCCCCTCCAACCCCCTCAAACCCCCCCAAATCCCCCCAAACCCCCTCCAAGCCCCCTCCAAACCCCCTCAAACCCCCCCAGACCCCCCTCAAACCCCCCCAAACCTTTCCCAACCCCCCTCCAATCCCCTCCAAACCCCTCCAAAACCCCCCTCAAACTTCTGCAACCTCCCCCCAAACCCCCCCAAACCCCCCCAAACCCCCCTCCAAACCCCCCTCAAACCCCCCAAACCCCCCCTCAAACCCCCCCCAACCCCTTCAAACCCCCCCCCAAACTTCTCCAAACCCCCCTCCAACACCCCCAAACCCCCCCAAACCCCCTCAAACCCCCCCAACCCCCCCCCCAAACCCCCCCCAATCCCCCCCAACCTCCCCCAAACCCCCCCAAACCCCCCCCAAACTTCTCCAAACCCCCCTCCAACCCCCCCACCCCCCCTAAACCCCCCAAACCCCCCTCCAACCCCCCCAGCCCCCCCCCAAACCCCCCAAACCCCCCCAAACCCCCTCCCAAACCCTTCCCAACCTGCCCCCCAAACCCCCTCAAACCCCCCCCCAACCCCCTCCAAACCCCCCCAAACCCCCTTCAACCCCCTCCAAACCCCCCCAAACCCCCTCCAACCCCCTCAAACCCCCCAAACCCCCTCCAAACCCCCCCAAACCCCCCCAACCCCCCCTCAACCCCCCCAAACCCCCCCTCAACCCCCCTCCAACCCCCTCAAAACCCCCCCCAAACCCCCGTCAAACCCCTCTAAACCCCCCCAACCCCTTCAAACACCCCCCCCCAAACTTCTCCAAACCCCCCACCAACACCCCCAAACCCCCCCAAACCCCCTCAAACTCCCCCAACCCCCCCCCAAACTTCTCCAAACCCCTTTCCAACCCCCCCCCAAACCTCCTCCTCCTCCTTCCCCCCCCCCCCCCCCCCATTTTTGGCTGACGGCCCCGTTGCCGGTTGCCCCCGGCAGGTTCCTGGTGGCCGTGCCGGCCGTGGCCCTCGCGGGGGGTGTCCCTGCACAGCGGCCGCCCCCCCGCCCTGGGCGCAGCGGCAGCGGCAGCGCCTGGAGCAGCAGCTGGGCCTGGAGCTGCGGGCCCGCGCCGGGGGGGTCCTGGCCGGGCTCTTGGGGGGACCCCGGACCCATTTCCCCGACCCCCGGCTGGTGCAGTACGACTGCGGTACGGGGGGGGGAGGGGGAGGGGAGGGGAGGGGGTTTTGGGGGGGATTTGGGGGGGGTTTGGGGGGGTTTGGAGGGGGTTTGGGGGAATTTGGAGGGGGTTTGGGGGGGTTTGGGGGGGTTTGGGGGGGTTTGGGGATGTTTTGGGGGGGCATTTGGGGACATTTTGAGGGGTTTGGGGACGTTTGGAGAGGGATTTGGGGGGAGTTTGGGGGGGTTTGGAGGGGTTTGGGGGGGGTTGGGGGTGTTCGGGGGGGGTTTGGGATGTTTGGAGGGGATTTGGGGACATTTTGAGGGGATTTGGGGATATTATGAGGGGGTTTGGGGGGGTTTGGGGATGTTTTGGAGGGGGTTTGGAGGGGTTTGGGGGGGGGGTTGGGGACGTTTGGAGGGGGTTTGGGGACGTTTTGAGGGGGTTTGGGGACGTTTTGAGGGGGTTTGGGGACATTTGGAGGGGATTTGGGGATATTATGAGGGGGTTTCGGGGGGTTTGGGGGGGTTTGGAGGGGGTTTGGGGATGTTTTGGGGGGGGTTTGGGGACATTTGGAGGGGGGTTGGGGGAATTTGGAGGGGGTTTGGGGACATTTGGAGGGGGTTTCGGGGGGGTTGGGGACATTTTGGGGGGGTTTGGGGGGGTTTAGGGGAGGTTTGGGGGGGTTTGGAGGGGGTTTGGGGGGGTTTGGGGGGGGTTGGGGGTGTTTGGGGACGTTTGGAGGGGATTTGGGGACATTTGGAGGGGGTTTGGGGGGGGTTGGGGACATTTTGAGGGGGTTTGGGGGGGTTTGGGGGGGTTTAGGGGGGTTTGGGGGGGTTTGGGGGGGGTTCGGGGTGTTTGGGGACGTTTGGAGGGGATTTGGGGGGGTTTGGGGATGTTTTGGGGGGGGTTGGGGGAATTTGGAGGGGGTTTGGGGACATTTGGAGAGGATTTGGGGGGGTTTGGGGGGGTTTGGAGGGGATTTGGGGACGTTTTGAGGGGGTTTGGGGACGTTTTGAGGGGGTTTGGGGACGTTTTGAGGGGATTTGGGGATATTATGATGGGGTTTGGGGGGGTTTGGGGACGTTTGGAGGGGGTTTGGGGATGTTTTGAAGGGGTTTGGGGACATTATGAGGGGATTTGGGGGGGTTTGGGGATGTTTTGGAGGGGTTTGGGGGGTTTGGAGGGGGTTTGGGGGGGTTTGGGGATGTTTTGAGGGGATTTGGGGACGTTTCAAGGGGGTTTGGGGACATTTGGAGGGGATTTGGGGACGTTTGGAGGGGATTTGGGGGGGATTTGGGGGCATTTTGAGGGGATTTGTGGGAATTTGGGGGGGGTTGGGGGGGTTGGGGATATTATGAGGGGGTTTGGGGGGGTTTGGGGATGTTTGGAGGGGGTTTGGGGGGGTTTGGGGATGTTTGGGGGGGGCTGGGGACGTTTCAAGGGGGTTTGGGGACATTTGGAGGGGGTTTGGGGACGTTTTGAGGGGGTTTGGGGGGGTTTGGAGGGATTTGGGGACATTTTGAGGGGGTTTGGGGGGGATTTGGGGGCATTTTGAGGGGGTTTGGGGACATTTGGAGGGGGTTTGGGGACGTTTTGAGGGGGTTTGGGGACGTTTTGAGGGGATTTGGGGACATTTCCAGGGGGTTTGGGGGGCTTTGGGGATGTTTTGAGGGGATTTGGGGATGTTTTGGGGGGGTTGGGGGAATTTGGAGGGGGTTTGGGGACGTTTGGAGGGGATTTGGGGACGTTTTGAGGGGGTTTGGAGGGGATTTGGGGGCATTTTGAGGGGGTTTGGGGGGGATTTGGGGACATTTGGAGGGGGTTTGGGGACATTTGGAGGGGGTTTGGGGGGGTTTGGAGGGATTTGGGGACGTTTTGAGGGGGTTTGGGGACGTTTTGAGGGGATTTGGGGACATTTCCAGGGGGTTTGGGGGGCTTTGGGGATGTTTTGAGGGGATTTGGGGATGTTTTGGGGGGGGGTGGGGGAATTTGGAGGGGGTTTGGGGACGTTTGGAGGGGATTTGGGGGGGTTTGGAGGGGGTTTGGGGACGTTTTGAGGGGGTTTGGGGAGGTTTGGAGGGGATTTGGGGACATTATGAGGGGATTTGGGGGGGGTTGGGGATGTTTTGGAGGGGGTTTGGGGGGGGGTTGGGGGGGTTTGGGGACGTTTTGAGGGGGTTTGGGGGGGATTTGGGGGCATTTTGAGGGGGTTTGGGGACATTTGGAGGGGGTTTGGGGGGGTTTGGGGGGGTTTGGAGGGGGTTTGGGGACGTTTCGAGGGGGTTTGGGGGAATTTGGAGGGGGTTTGGGGGGGTTTGGGGATGTTTGGAGGGGGTTTGGGGGCGTTTTGAGGGGATTTGTGTGGGTTTGGGGATGTTTTGAGGGGATTTGGGGGGTTTTGAGAGGATGTGGGGATGTTTTGAGAGGGTTTGGGGACATTTTAAGGGGATTTGGGGACATTTTGAGGGGATTTGGGGATATTATGAGGGGGTTTGGGGGGGTTTGGGGATGTTTTGGAGGGGGGTTGGGGACGTTTTGGGGGGGTTGGGGACGATTGGAGGGGGTTTGGGGACGTTTGGAGGGGATTTGGGGACATTTTGAGGGGATTTGGGGACATTAGACGGCATTTTGAGGGGGTTTAGGGACGTTTTGAGGGGGTTTGGGGGGCATTTGGGGACGTTTTGAGGGGGTTTAGGGACATTTTGAGGGGGTTTAGGGATGTTTTGAGAGGATTTGGGGACGTTTTGAGGGGATTTGGGGACGTTTGGAGGGGATTTGGGGATGTTTGGAGGGGATTTGGGGACGCTGGGAGGGAGTTTGGGGGAATTTTGGGGACATTTTGAGGGGATTTTGAGGGGATTTGGGGACATTTTGAGGAGATTTGGGGACATTTTGAGAGGATTTGGGGACACTGGGAGGGATTTGGGGGGGATTTGGGGACACTTTGAGAGGATTTGGGAACATTTTGAGGGGGCTTGGGGATGTTTTGAGGGGGCCTCACCTGTCTCACTTGTCCTCACCGTGTCACACCTGTCCCTCACCTGTCTCACCTGTCCCAGGTGTATCTCCCTTGTCTCACCTGTCCCTCACCTGTCCCTCCCATCTCACCTGTCCCAGGTGCCTCTCATCTTTCTCACCTCTCACCTGTCCCTTGCCTGTGTCTCCCCTGTCTCACCTGTCCCTCACCTGTCCCTCACCTGTCCCAGGTGTCCCTCACGTGTCTCTCCCGTCTCCCCCGTCTCACCTGTCCGTCACCTGTCTCAGGTGCCTCTCACCTCTCTCACCTGTCCCTCACGTGTCCCTCACCTGTCTCCCCTGTCTCACCTGTCCCAGGTGCTTCTCACCTCTCTCACCTGTCCCAGGTGCTTCTCACCTCTCTCACTTGTCCCTCACCTGCCCCAGGTGCCCCTCCTGTGTCTCACCTGTCTCTCACCTGCTCCTCACCTGTCCCAGGTGTATCTCACCTGTCTCAGCTGTCTCTCCTGTCTCCCCTGTCTCACCTGTCCCTCACCTGTCCCAGGTGTCTCTCACCTCTCTCACCTGTCCCTCACCTGTCGCAGGTGCCCCTCCCCATCTCCCCTGTCTCTCCCGTGTCTCACCTGTCCCTCCCCTGTCTCACCTGTCCCTCCCTTGTCTCACCTGTCCCTCACCTGTCTCAGGTGTCTCACCTCTCTCACGTGTCCCTCACATGTCCCTCACCTGTCTCAGGTGTCTCTCATCTCTCTCCCCTGTCCCTCCCCCGTCTCACGTGTCCCTCACCTGTCCCACGTGTCCCAGGTGTCTCTCCCCTGTCTCACCTGTCCCTTACCTGTCCCTCCCCTGTCTCACGTGTCCCTCACCTGTCTCAGGTGTCTCTCACCTCTCTCACCTGTCCCTCCCCTGTCCCTCCCCCATCTCACGTGTCCCTCACCTGTCCCAGGTCTCCCAGGTGTCCCTCCCCCATCTCCCCTGTCCCAGGTGTCCCTCCCCCGTCTCACGTGTCTCTCACCTGTCCCACGTGTCCCTCCCCCGTCTCACCTGTCCCTCACCTGTCCCAGGTGTCCCTCCCCCATCTCCCCTGTCCCTCCCCCATCTCACGTGTCTCTCCCCTGTCCCAGGTGTCCCTCCCCCATCTCCCCCGTCCCTCCCCTGTCTCACCTGTCCCTCCCCCATCCCAGGTGTCCCTCCCCCGTCTCACGTGTCTCTCACCCGTCTCACCTGTCCCTCCCCCATCTCCCCTGTCCCTCCCCCGTCTCACCTGTCCCTCACCTGTCCCAGGTGTCCCTCCCCCATCTCCCCTGTCCCAGGTGTCCCTCCCCCGTCTCACCTGTCCCTCCCCTGTCCCTCCCCCATCTCCCCCGTCCCTCCCCCATCTCACCTGTCCCTCACCTGTCCCAGGTGTCCCTCCCCCGTCTCACGTGTCCCTCCCCCGTCCCAGGTGTCCCTCCCCCGTCCCTCCCCCGTCTCACCTGTCTCTCCCCTGTCCCAGGTGTCCCTCCCCCATCTCCCCTGTCCCTCCCCCGTCTCACCTGTCCCTCCCCCGTCCCAGGTGTCCCTCCCCCGTCTCCCCTGTCCCTCCCCCGTCTCCCCTGTCCCTTCCCCGTCTCACCTGTCCCAGGTGTCCGTCCCCCATCTCCCCTGTCCCTCCCCCGTCTCACCTGTCCCTCCCCCGTCCCAGGTGTCCCTCCCCCATCTCACGTGTCTCTCACCTGTCCCATCTGTCCCTCCCCTGTCCCTCACCTGTCCCTCACCTGTCCCTCCCCTGTCCCTCCCCTGTCCCTCCCCCATCTCACCTGTCCCTCACCTGTCCCAGGTGTCCCTCCCCCATCTCCCCCGTCCCTCCCCCGTCTCACGTGTCCCTCCCCCGTCCCAGGTGTCCCTCCCCCATCTCCCCTGTCCCAGGTGTCCCTCCCCTGTCCCTCCCCCATCTCCCCCGTCCCTCCCCCGTCTCACCTGTCCCTCCCCCGTCCCAGGTGTCCCTCCCCCATCTCACGTGTCTCTCACCTGTCCCTCACCTGTCTCCCCTCTCTCACCTGTCCCTCCCTCATCTCCCCCGTCCCTCCCCCGTCTCACCTGTCCCTCCCCTGTCCCTCCCCCATCTCCCCCATCCCTCCCCCGTCTCACCTGTCCCTCACCTGTCCCAGGTGTCCCTCCCCCATCTCCCCCGTCCCTCCGCCGTCTCACCTGTCCCTCACCTGTCCCAGGTGCCCCTCCCCCATCTCACCTGTCCCAGGTGTCCCTCCCCCGTCTCACCTGTCCCTCCCCCGTCCCAGGTGTCCCTCCCCCATCTCACGTGTCGCTCACCTGTCCCAGGTGTCCCTCCCCCGTCTCCCCTGTCCCTTCCCCGTCTCACCTGTCCCAGGTGTCCCTCCCCCATCTCCCCTGTCCCTCCCCCGTCTCACCTGTCCCTCCCCCGTCCCAGGTGTCCCTCCCCCATCTCACCTGTCTCTCACCTGTCCCATCTGTCCCTCCCCTGTCCCTCCCCTGTCCCTCCCCTGTCCCTCCCCCATCTCACGTGTCTCTCACCTGTCCCAGGTGTCCCTCCCCCGTCCCAGGTGTTCCTCCCCCGTCTCACCTGTCTCTCACCTGTCCCAGGTGTCTCTCCCCTGTCCCTCCCCCGTCCCTCCCCCGTCTCACGTGTCGCTCCCCCGTCCCAGGTGTCCCTCCCCCGTCTCACGTGTCCCTCCCCTGTCCCAGGTGTCTCTCCCCTGTCCCTCCCCCGTCCCTCCCCCGTCTCACGTGTCACTCACCTGTCCCAGGTAAGCTGCAGGCCCTGGACGCGCTGCTGCGGCGGCTCCGCGCCGGCGGGCACCGGGTGCTGATCTTCACGCAGATGACGCGGATGCTCGACGTGCTCGAGCGCTTCCTCACCTTCCACGGCCACATCTACCTGCGCCTCGACGGCTCCACCCGCGTCGAGCAGCGCCAGGTGGGTGAGCCCCGCCCCCGCCTCGGCACCCGCGGCGGCGCCTGGGCACAGCTGGGGCACAGCTGGGGCACAGTTGGGGGCACCTGGGCACAGGTGGAGGCACCTGGGATACACCTGGGATACACCTGGGAGTACCTGGGATACAGCTGGGCACAGCTGGGGGCACCTGGGATACACCTGGGCACAGCTGGGGGCACCTGGGATACGCCTGGGATACACCTGGGAGTACCTGGGATACAGCTGGGCACAGCTGGGGGCACCTGGGGGCACCTGGGCACAGCTGGGGGCACCTGGGATACGCCTGGGATAAACCTGGGCACAGCTGGGGGCACCTGGGATACACCTGGGCACAGCTGGGGGCACCTGGGCACAGGTGGGGGCACCTGGGATACGCCTGGGGGCACCTGGGCACAGCTGGGGGCACCTGGGATACACCTGGGATACACCTGGGAGTACCTGGGATACAGCTGGGCACAGGTGGGGCCACCTGGGCACAGGTGGGGGCACCTGGGATACACCTGGGGGCACCTGGGCACAGCTGGGGGCACCTGGGATACACCTGGGATACACCTGGGGGCACCTGGGCACAGCTGGGGGCACCTGGGATACGCCTGGGGGCACCTGAGATACACCTGCGGGCACCTGGGATACACCTGGGGGCACCTGGCAGCACTTGGACACAGGTGGAGGCACCTGCGGGCACCTGGGATACACCTGGGGGCACCTGGGACACACCTGGGCACAGCTGGGGGCACCTGGGCACAGGTGGGGGCACCTGGGATACACCTGGGGGCACCTGGGCACAGCTGGGGGCACCTGGGATACACCTGGGATAAACCTGGGCACAGCTGGGGGCACCTGGTGGCACCTGAGATACACCTGGGCACAGCTGGGCACAGCTGGGGGCACCTGGACACAGGTGGAGGCACCTGGGGACACCTGGGATACACCTGGGGGCACCTGGGACACAGCTGGGGCACAGCTGGGGGCACCTGGGGGCAACTGGGCACAGCTGGGGGCACCTGGGATACACCTGGGCACCGCTGGGGACACCTGGGGGCACCTGGGCACAGGTGGAGGCACCTGGGGACACCTGAGATACACCTGGGCACAGCTGGGCACAGCTGGGGGCACCTGGACACAGGTGGGGGCACCTGGGATACACCTGGGCACACCTGGGCACAGCTGGGGGCACCTGGGATACACCGGGGGGCACCTGGAGACAACTGGGCACAGGTGCCCCCCTCACCTGCCCCCCCAGGTGTGCTCCCCATGCCAGGTGTGCCCCCCTCACCTGCCCCCCCAGCTGTGCCCCCCAGGTGTGTGCCCCCCATGCCAGCTGCGCCCCCCGTGCCAGCCGTGCCCCCCTCACCTGCCCCCCCAGCCGTGCCCCCCTCACCTGCCCATGCCAGGTGTGTGCCCCCCATGCCAGCTGTGCCCCCCTCACCTGCCCATGCCAGGTGTGTGCCCCCCATGCCAGCTGTGCCCCCCAGGTGTGCCCCCTGTGCCAGCTGTGCCCCCTCACCTGCTCCCCCCGTGCCAGCCATGCCCCCCTCACCTGCCCCCCCAGCCGTGCCCCCCTCACCTGCCCATGCCAGGTGTGTGCCCCCCATGCCAGCTGTGCCCCCCAGCTGTGCCCCCCGTGCCAGCTGTGCCCCCCTCACCTGCCCGTGCCAGTTGTGCCCCTCTCACCTGCCCATGCCAGGTGTGTGCCCCCCATGCCAGGTGTGTGCCCCCCATGCCAGCTGTGCCCCCCCAGGTGTGTGCCCCCTGTGCCAGCCGTGCCCCCCTCACCTGCCCGCGCCAGCTGTGCCCCCCTCACCTGCCCCCCCGTGCCAGCTGTGCCCCCCTCACCTGCCCATGCCAGGTGTGTGCCCCGCATGCCAGCTGTGCCCCCCAGGTGTGCCCCCCGTGCCAGCTGTGCCCCCCTCACCTGCCCCCCCAGCTGTGCCCCCTCACCTGCCCCCCCCGTGCCAGCCATGCCCCCGTCACCTGCCCCCCCAGCCGTGCCCCCCTCACCTGCCCATGCCAGGTGTGCCCCGCAGGTGTGCCCCCTTATGCCAGCTGTGCCCCCCCAGGTGTGCCCCCTATGCCAGGTGTGCCCCCTCCTCACCTGCCCATGCCAGGTGTGTGCCCCCCTGTGCCAGCCGTGCCCCCCTCACCTGCCCATGCCAGGTGTGTGCCCCCCGTGCCAGCTGTGCCCCCCTCACCTGCCCATGACAGGTGTGTGCCCCCTGTGCCAGCCGTGCCCCCCTCACCTGCCCCCCCCATGCCAGCCGTGCCCCCCTCACCTGCCCCCCCCATGCCAGCCGTGCCCCCCTCACCTGCCCATGCCAGCTGTGCCCCCCAGGTGTGCCCCCCATGCCAGCTGTGCCCGCCCTCACCTGCCCCCCCAGCTGTGCCCCCCTCACCTGCTCCCCCGTGCCAGCCGTGCCCCCCTCACCTGCCCATGCCAGGTGTGCCCCGCAGGTGTGCCCCCCATGCCAGGTGTGTGCCCCCCGTGCCAGCCGTGCCCCCCTCACCTGCCCATGCCAGGTGTGCCCCGCAGGTGTGCCCCCCATGCCAGCTGTGCCCCCCCATGCCAGCCGTGCCCCCCTCACCTGCCCGTGCCAGCTGTGCCCCCCGTGCCAGCCGTGCCCCCCTCACCTGCCCGTGCCAGTTGTGCCCCCCTCACCTGCCCATGCCAGCTGTGCCCCCCGTGCCAGCCGTGCCCCCCTGACCCACCTGCCGGCGCCCCGCAGGCCCTCATGGAGCGCTTCAACGCCGACAAGAGAATTTTCTGCTTCATCCTCTCCACGCGCTCGGGCGGCGTCGGCGTCAACCTGGCCGGGGCCGACACCGTGGTGTTCTACGACTCCGACTGGAACCCCACCATGGACGCCCAGGCCCAGGACCGCTGCCACCGCATCGGCCAGACCCGCGACGTCCACATCTACAGGTGAGCGCACCTGGGCATCGTCTGGGTACCGCCTGGGTACCGCCTGGGTACTGCCTGGGTACCACCTGGGTACCGCCTGGTACCACCTGGGTACCACCTGGGCACCACCTGGGCCACGGGAGTGCGTCTGGGGCTCACCTGGGTGGCTCTAAGAGAGGCAGGAGCTCACCTGGGGCACCTGGAGCTCACCTGGGTGAGGGGAGCTCAGCTGGGCGAGAGGACCTCACCTGGAGCTCACCTGGGGCTCACCTGGGTGGCTCTAAGGGAGGTAGGAGCTCACCTGGAGCACCTGGAGCTCACCTGGGTGAGAGGAGCTCACCTGGGGCTCACCTGGGGCTCATCTGGGCGAGAGGAGCTCACCTGGAGGTCACCTGGGGCTCACCTGGGCAAGAGGAGCTCACCTGGAGCTCACCTGGGGCTCACCTGGGCAAGAGGAGCTCACCTGGGGCTCACCTGGGTGAGGGGAGCTCACCTGGAGCTCACCTGGGCGAGAGCAGCTCAGCTGGGCGAGGGGAGCTCACCTGAGGCTCATGTGGGTGCCTGGAGAGGCACTTGGGGCTCACCTGGGTGGTTCCATAGGAGGTAGGAGCTCACCTGGGGCTCACCTGGGTGAGAGGAGCTCACCTGGAGCTCACCTGGGGCTCAGCTGGGTGAGAGGAGCTCACCTGGGGCTCACCTGGGCGAGAGGAGCTCACCTGGGGCTTACCTGGGTGGCTCTAATGGAGGCAGGAGCTCACCTGTGGCACCTGGGTGCTCACCTGGGTGAGAGGAGCTCACCTGGAGCTCACCTGGGTGGGTATTTGGGAGGTAGGAGCTCACCTGTAGCCCCTGGGTGCTCACCTGTGGCACCTGGGGCTCAGCTGGGTGACAGGAGCTCACCTGGGTGCTCACCTGGGGCTCACCTGGGTGCCTGGAGAGGCACCTGGGGCTCACCTGGGCGAGAGGAGCTCACCTGGGAGCTCACCTGGGTGGGTACTTGGGAGGTAGGGGCTCACCTGGGGCTCACCTGGGCAAAGGGAGCTCACCTGGGTGCTTGGAGAAGCACCTGGGGCTCACCTGGGTGAGAAGAGCTCACCTGGGGCTCACCTGGGTGCCCACCTGGGCACCTGGGGCTCACCTGGGTGGCTCTAAGGGAGTTAGGAGCTCACGTGCAGCATCTGGGGCTCACCTGGGTGACAAGAGCTCACCTGAGGCTCACCTGGGTGCCTGGAGAGGCACCTGGGGCTCACCTGGGTGAGAGGAGCTCACCTGGGGCTCCCCTGGGTGAGAAGAGCTCACCTGGGGCTCACCTGGGGCTCAGTTGGGTGAGAGGAGCTCACCTGGAGCTCACCTGGGTGCCTGGAGAGGCACCTGGGGCTCACCTGGGTGGTTCCATGGGAGGTAGGAGCTCACCTGGGGCTCACCTGGAGCTCACCTGGGCGAGAGGAGCTCAGCTGTGGTACCTGGGGCTCACCTGGCCAGGTGGGAGCTCACTTGTGTGGTTTGACGGGAGGTCGGAGCTCACCTGTAGCACCTGGGTGCTCACCTGGGCGAGAGGAGCTCACCTGGGGCTCACCTGGGCGAGGGGAGCTCACCTGAGTGGTTGCTTGGCTGTTGGAGGGTTTGCGTCTCACCTGTCTCACCTGTTCTGCCTGTGTCACCTGTCCCTCACCTGTCTCACCTGTCCCTTACTTGTCTCACCTGTTTGTCCCTTGTCCCTCACCTGCCCTCACCTGTGTCCCTCACGTGTCCTCACCTGTCCCTCCTGTTCCCGTCTCTCACCTGTCCCTCACCTGTCCCTCACCTGTCTCTCCTGTCCCTCACCTGTCCCTTGTCTCACCTGTTTGTTCCTTGTCCCTCACCTGCCTTTACCTGTGTCCCTCACTTGTCTCACCTGTCCCTCACCTGTCCCTCACCTGTCCCTCACCTGTCCCTCACCTGTCTCTCCTGTCCCTCACCTGTCCCCACCTGTCCCTCCCGTTCCCATCTCTCACCTGTCCCTCACCTGTCCCTCACCTGTCCCTTACTTGTCTCACCTGTTTGTCCCTTGGCCCTCACCTGCCCTCACCTGTGTCCCTCACCTGTCCTCACCTGTGCCTCCCATTCCCGTCTCTGACCTGTCCCTCACCTGTCTCTCCTCTCACCTGTCTCTCCTGTCCCTCACCTGTCCCTTACTTGTCTCACCTGTTTGTCCCTTGTCCCTCACCTGCCCTCACCTGTGTCCCTCACCTGTGTCCCTATCTTCTCTCACCTGTGTCCCTCACCTGTCCCTCACCCGTCTTTGCTGTCCCTCACCTGTCCCCACCTGTCCCTCCCGTTCCCGTCTCTCACCTCTCACCTGTCTCTCCTGTCCCTCACCTGTCCCTTACTTGTCTCACCTGTTTGTCCCTTGTCCCTCACCTGCCCTCACCTGTGTCCCTCACTTGTCTCACCTGTCCCTCACCTGTCCGTGCCTGTCCCACCTGTCTCTCACCTCTGTCTCACCTGTCCTTCACCTCTCACCTGTCCCTCACCTGTCTCACCTGTCCTGTCTCACCTGTTCTCCTGTCTCACCTGTCCCTCCCCTCTCACCTGCCCCTCACCTGTCTGTTACCTGTCCCTCACTGGTCTCACTTGTCTGTTACCTGTCTCACCTGTCTCACCTGTTACTTCTCACCGGTCTCACCTGTCGGTTACCTGTCTCACCTGTCCCTCCCCGTCTCACCTGTCCCTCTCCTATCTCACTTGTCCCTCACGTGTCTCACCTGTCCCGCACTTATCTCACCTGTTCCTCCCCTCTCTCACCTGTCCCTCCCCTGTCTCACCTGTCCCTCACCTGTCCGTTATCTCTCTCACCTGCCTCACCTGTTGGTTACCTGTCTCACCTGTCTCATGTGTCTGTTACCTGTCCGTTACCTGTCCGTTACCTGTCTCACCTGTCCCTCACCTGTCCGTTATCTTTCTCACCTGTCTCACCTGTCCCTCACCTGTCTGTTACCTGTCTCACCTGTCTCACCTGTCCATTACCTGTCTGTTATCTGTCTCACCTGTCCTTCACCTCTCCATTATCTGTCCCTCACCTGTCTCACCTGTCCGTTACCTGTGCCTCACCTGTCTCACCTGTCCATTACCTGTCTCTCTCTCACCTGTCCGTTACCTGTCCCTCACCTGTCGGTTACCTGTCTCACCTGTCTCACCTGTCCGTTACCTGTGCCTCACCTGTCCCTCACCTTTCTCTCCTCTCTCTCACCTGTTTCACCTGTCCCTCACCTGTCCCTCACCTGTCCGTTACCTGTCTCACCTGTCCCTCACCTGTCCCTCACCTGTCGGTTACCTGTCTCACCTGTCCATTACCTGTCTCACCTCTCTCTCACCTGTCTCACCTGTCCATTACCTGTCTCACCTGTCTCACCTGTCTCACCTGTCTCAGGCTGATCAGCGAGCGCACGGTGGAGGAGAACATCCTGAAGAAAGCCAACCAGAAGCGGCTGCTGGGGGACATGGCCATCGAGGGCGGCAACTTCACCACCGCCTACTTCAAACAGGTGAGCGCCGGACAGGTGAGGGACAGGTGAGGGTGGGGACAGGTGAGGGTGGGACAGGTGGGGGTGGGGCAGGTGGGGGTGGGGCAGGTGGGGGTGGGGCAGGTGAGGGTGGGGCAGGTGAGGGAGGGACAGGTGAGGGACAGGTGAGGGTGGGACAGGTGGGGGTGGGGCAGGTGAGCACAGGGACAGGTGGGGGTGGGACAGGTGAGGGTGGGACAGGTGGGGGTGGGGCAGGTGAGCAGAGGGACAGGTGGGGGTGGGACAGGTGAGGGTGGGACAGGTGGGGTGGGAGAGGTGAGGGCAGGGATGGGTGAGGGACAGGTGGGGGTGGGACAGGTGAGGGACAGGTGGGGGTGGGACAGGTGAGGGACAGGTGGGGGTGGGGACAGGTGAGGGTGGGACAGGTGAGCACAGGACAGGTGAGGGTGGGACAGGTGAGGGTGGGACAGGTGAGGGAGGGACAGGTGGGGGTGGGGCAGGTGAGGGACAGGTGAGGGTGGGACAGGTGAGGGTGGGAGAGGTGGGGGTGGCACAGGTGAGGGTGGCACAGGTGAGGGTGGCACAGGTGAGCACAGGACAGGTGAGGGTGGGACAGGTGAGGGACAGGTGAGGGCGGGGATGGGTGAGGGACAGGTGAGGGTGGGGCAGGTGGGGGTGGGACAGGTGAGCACAGGGACAGGTGAGAGTGGCACAGGTGGGGGTGGGACAGGTGAGGGTGGGGCAGGTGAGGATGGGACAGGTGAGGGTGGGACAGGTGAGGGTGGGACAGGTGACGGCGTGGCCGGGCAAGGGTGGGGTGGGAGCACCCAAATTTGGGCGGTGCCAGGTGTGGGGGAAGCTCTTGGGGACACCTTGGGGCTTCAGGTGAGGTTCAGGTGTGCCCAGGTGTGCAGGGCACCCAAATTTGGGGGGTTGAGGTGAAATCCTGGGGTGCCCAGATGTGCCCAGGTGGGCCCAAATGGGGTCCCGGGTGCAACCAGGTGTGCCCAGGTGGCCCCAGGTGCCCCCAAATGGGATCCCAGGTGTCCCCAAATGAGGTCAGAGGTGCCCCCAGGTGTCCCCAAATGGGGTCTGAGGTGTCCCCAGGTGCCCCCAGATGTCCCGAGATGCCCTCAGGTGCCCCCAGGTGTCCCCAGATGCCACCCAGGTGTCCCCAAATGAGGTCACAGGTGCCCACAGGTGCCTCTAGGTGTCCCCAAATGGGGTCTCAGATGTCCCCAGGTGTGCCCAGGTGCCCCCAAACGGGATCCCAGATGCCCCCAGGTGTCTCCAGATGTCCCCAGGTACCCCCAGATGCCCCCAAATGGGATCCCAGGTGTCCCCAGGTGCCCCCAAATGGGATCCCAGGTGTCCCCAAACGGGATCCCAGGTGTGCTCAGGTGTCCCCAGATGCCCCCAGGTATCTCCAGGTGCCCCCAGGTGCCCCCAAGTGGGGTCTCAGATGCCCCCAGGTACCCCCAGGCACTGCCAGCTGCCCCCAAATGGGGTCTGAGATGTCCCCAGGTGTGCTCAGGTGTGCCCAGGTGCCACCCAGGTGTGCTCAGGTGCCACCCAGCTATCCCCAGGTGCCCCCAAATGGGGTCCCAGGTGTCCCCAGGTGCCCCCAGATGCCCCCAGATGTCCCCAAATGAGGTCACAGGTGCCCCCAGGTGTCCCCAAATGGGGTCTGAGATGTCCCCAGGTGTGCTCAGATGCCACCCAGGTGTGCTCAAGTGCCACCCAGATGTGCCCAGGTGCCACCCAGGTGTGCCCAGGTGCCCCCAGGTGTCCCCAGATGGGGTCCCAGATGTCCCCAGGTGTCCCCAGATGCCCCCAGCTGCCCCCAAATGAGGTCCCAGATATCCCCAGGTGTGCTCAGGTGTGCCCAGGTGCGCTTACATGCCACCCAGGTGTGCCCAGGTGTGCCCAGGTGTCCCCAAATGGGGCCCCAGATGTCCCCAGGTGTCCCCAGGTGTCCCCAGATGCCCCCGGATGTCCCCAAATGAGGTCACAGGTGTCCCCAGGTGCCCCCAAATGGAGTCTCAGATATCCCCAGGTGTGCCCAGGTGTGCCCAGGTGCCACCTAGGTGTGCCCAGGTGCCACCCAGGTGTGCCCAGGTGCCACCCAGGTGTGCTCAGGTACCACCCAGGTATCCCCAGGTGCCCTCAGGTGTCCCCAAATGAGGTCCCAGATATCCCCAGGTGTGCCCAGGTGTCCCCAGGTGCCACCCAAGTGTGCCCAGGTGTGCCCAGGTGTGCTCAGGTGTCCCCAGATGCCCCCGGATGTCCCCAAATGAGGTCACAGGTGTCCCCAGGTGTCCCCAAATGGGGTCTCAGATATCCCCAGGTGTGCCCAGGTGCCACCCAGATGTGCCCAGGTGCCCCCAGGTGTCCCCAAATGGAGTCTCAGATATCCCCAGGTGTGCCCAGGTGTGCCCAGGTGCCACCCAGGTGTGCCCAGGTGTGCTCAGGTGCCACCCAGGTGTGCTCAGGTACCACCCAGGTATCCCCAGATGTCCCCAGGTGTCCCCAGGTGCCCTCAGGTGTCCCCAAATGAAGTCCCAGATGTCCCCAGGTGTGCCCAGGTGCCACCCAGGTGTGCCCAGGTGTGCTCAGGTGTCCCCAGATGCCCCCAGATGTCCTCAAATGAGGTCAGAGGTGGCCCCAGGTGCCCCCAAATGAGGTCTCAGAGGTCCCCAGGTGTGCCCAGGTGTGCCCAGGTGCCACCCAGATGTGCCCAGGTGTGCTCAGGTGCCACCCAGATGTCCCCAGGTGTGCCCAGGTGTGCCCAGGTGTGCTCAGGTGTCCCCAGATGCCCCCGGATGTCCCCAAATGAGGTCACAGGTGCCCACAGGTGTCCCCAAATGGGGTCTCAGATATCCCCAGGTGTGCCCAGGTGTGCCCAGGTGCCACCCAGGTATCCCCAGGTGCCCTCAGGTGTCCCCAAATGAGGTCCCAGATATCCCCAGGTGTGCCCAGGTGTGCCCAGGTGCCACCCAGGTGTGCCCAGGTGTGCCCAGGTGTCGCCCAGGTGCCACCCAGGTGTGCCCAGGTGTGCCCAGGTGCCACCCAGGTGTGCCCAGGTGTGCCCAGGTGTGCCGTGTCCCGCAGCAAACCATCCGCGAGCTGTTCGACATGGCCCCCGAGGAGCCGCCCCGCGAGCGGGACCGGGACGGGGACAAGGACGGCGACCGGGACGGCGACCGGGACCGGGACCGGGATCGGGACCGGGATCGGGATCGGGATCGGGACCGGGATCGGGACGGCCCCGCCGAGGACGACGAGGACCCCGCGGCCACCAGGAGGACGCACATCCTGGAGCAGGTGAGGGACACCTGGGGGTGGCACCTGGGGGTGGCACCTGGGGGTGGCACCTGGGCGGGGGCGGTGATGGTGTGGGTGGGTCCCTGACGGCCCCAAATGTCCTCAAATGTCCCCAAAATGTTGTCGGTGACCTTAAATGGTTCCCAGTGTCCCCAACGTCCCCGATGTCCAGCAGGGTCCACAGTGTCCAGCAGAGTTCCCAGTGCCCCCAGTGTCCCCAGTGTCCCCAGTGTCCAGCAGGATCCCCAATGTCCAGCAGGGTCCCCAATGTCCAGCAGGGTCCCTAGTGTCCCCAGTGTCCCCAATGTCCATCAGAGTCCCCAATGTCCAGCAGTGTCCCCAATGTCCAGTAGGATCCCCAGTGTCCCCAGTGTCCCCAATGTCCATCAAAGTCCCCAATGTCCACCAGTGTCCCCAGTGTCCAGCAGGGCTCCCAATGTCCATCAAAGTCCCCAGTGTCCCCAGTGTCCAGCAGGGTCCCCAATGTCCAGCAGGGTCCCCAGTGTCCCCAATGTCCATCAGGGCTCCCAGTGTCCATCAAAGTCCCCAGTGTTCATCAGTGTCTCCAGTGTCCTCAATGTCCAAGACTTCCAATGTCCATCAATGTCCCTGATGTCCATCAAGGCTCCCCAGTGTCCATCAGAGCTCCCAATGTCCATCAATGTCCCCAGTGTCCGTCAGGGGGTCCAATGTCCATCAAAGTCCCCAGTGTCCCCAGTGTCCCCAATGTCCATCAAAGTCCCTGCTGTCCATCAGGGCTCCCAATATCCAAGACTTCCAATGTCCATCAAAGTCCCCAATGTCCAGCAGTGTCCCCAATGTCCAGTAGGATCCCCAGTGTCCCCAATGTCCACCAGGACTCCCAGTGCCTTCAATAGTCCCAATGTCCCCGGTGTCCCCAATGTCCAGCAGTGTCCCCAATGTCCACCAGGATCCCCAGTGCCCCCAGTGTCCCCAGTGTCCATCAGGGCTCTCAGTGTCCGTCAAAGTCCCCAGTGTCCAGCAGGGTCTCCAATGTCCAGGAGGCTCCCCAGTGCTCCCAGTGTCCCCAGTGTCCACCAGGATCCCCAGTGTCCATCAAAGTCCCCAATGTCCAGCAGTGCCCCCAATGTCCCCAATGTCCCTGACATCCCCAACCCCGTGAACGTCCCCCATGTCCCCAACGCCCCCAATGTCCCCAATGTCCCCAACACCAACACCGCCAACGTCCCCGATGCCTCCACTGTCCCCAACTCCCCCAACACCCCCAGTGTCCCCGATGCCCCCGATGTCCCCGATGCCCCCAGTGTCCCCAGTGTCCCCAATGTCCATCAAAGTCCCCAGTGTCCAGCAGTGCCCCCAATGTCCCCAATGTCCCTGACATCCCCAACCCCCTGAACGTCCCCCATGTCCCCAACGCCCCCAATGTCCCCAATGTCCCCAACACCAACACCGCCAACGTCCCCGATGCCTCCACTGTCCCCAACTCCCCCAACACCCCCAGTGTCCCCGATGCCCCCGATGTCCCCGATGCCCCCAGTGTCCCCAGTGTCCCCAATGTCCATCAAAGTCCCCAGTGTCCAGCAGTGCCCCCAATGTCCCCAATGTCCCTGACATCCCCAACCCCCTGAACGTCCCCCATGTCCCCAACGCCCCCAATGTCCCCAATGTCCCCAACACCAACACCGCCAACGTCCCCGATGCCTCCACTGTCCCCAACTCCCCCAACACCCCCAGTGTCCCCGATGCCCCCGATGTCCCCGATGCCCCCAGTGTCCCCAGTGTCCCCAGTGTCCCCAGTGTCCCCAGTGTCCCCAGTGTCCCCAACGCCCCCAATGTCCCCAATGTCCCCAAAAACCCAACATCCCCAACACCCCCAATGTCCCCAGTGTCCCCAATGTTCCCAACACCCCCAACGTCCCCAATGTCCCCAAGACCCCCAACACCCCCAGTGTCCCCAATCCCCTGAATGACCCCAATGTCCCCAATGTCCCCAACGTCCCCAACACCCTTGATGTCCCCAACCCCCTGAACATCCCCAACACCCCCAACACCCCAATGTCTCCAATGTCCCCAACCCCCCCAATGTCTCCAACACCCCCAACATCCCCAATGTCCCCAATGTCCCCAATGTCCCCAATGTCCCCAACCCCCTGAATGTCCCCAACACCCCCAACGCCCCCAATGTCCCCAATGTCCCCCGATGACCCCCGATGACCCCAATGACCCCAATGACCCCAATGTCCCCAATGCCCCCCAATGACCCCAATGTCCCCAATGTCCCCCAATGAACCCAATGACCCCAATGTCCCCAAGACCCCCAACACCCCCAGTGTCCCCAATCCCCCGAATGTCCCCAACGCCCCCAACACCCTCAATGTCCCCAACGCCCCCAACACCCTCAATGTCCCCAATGTCCTCAACACCCCCAACATCCCCAGTGCTCCCAATGCCCCCAACACCCCCTGAACGTCCCCAATGTCCCCAAAACCCCCAATGCCCCCAACACCCCAATGTCTCCGATACCCCCAACGCCCCCGATGTCCCCTACATCCCCAACGTCCCCGACACCCCCAATGTCCCCAACACCCCAATGTCCCCCAACACCCCCAACATCCCCAATGTCCCCAATGTCCCCAACACCCCAATGTCCCCCAACACCCCCAACATCCCCAATGTCCCCAACACCCCCAATGTCCCCAATGTCCCCAACCCCCCGAATGTCCCCAACCCCCCCAACGCCCCCAACGTCCCCAATGCCCCCAACGTCCCCAATGACCGCAATGTCCCCAATGCCCCCAATGTCCCCAAAACCCCCAACACTCACAATGTCCCCAACACCCCCAATGTCCCCAATGTCCCCCAATGTCCCCAAGACCCCCAACACCCCCAGTGTCCCCAATCCCCTGAATGACCCCAATGTCCCCAATGTCCCCCAATGTCCCCAATGTCCCCAACTCCCCCAACGCCCCCAAAACCCCCAATGTCCCCAAGACCCCCAACACCCCCAGTGTCCCCAATCCCCTGAATGTCCCCAACGCCCCCAATGTCCCCAACACCCCCAATGACCCCAATGACCCCAATGCCCCCAATGTCCCCAATGTCCCCCAATGACCCCAATGTCCCCAAGACCCCCAACACCCCCAATGTCCCCAACACCCCCAGTGTCCCCAATCCCCTGAATGTCCCCAACGCCCCCAATGTCCCCAATGACCCCAATGCCCCCAATGTCCCCCAACGTCCCCAACACCCCCAATGTCCCCAACACCCCCAGTGTCCCCAATCCCCTGAATGTCCCCAATGCCCCCAACCCCCCAACACCCCCAATGTCCCCAATGTCCCCAGTGCCCCCAATGCCCACAATGCCCCCAATGTCCCCAATGTCCCCAACGCCCCCAACGCCCCCAATGTCCCCCAATGACCCCAGTGCCCCCAATGCCCCCAACGCCCCCAATGTCCCCAATGTCCCCAATGTCCCCCAATGACCCCAATGACCCCAATGTCCCCAATGTCCCCAACACCCCCAACCCCCCCAGCACCCCCAACACCCCCAACACCCCCAATGTCCCCAACACCCCCAGTGTCCGCAATCCCCTGAATGTCCCCAATGCCCCCAACACCCCCAACACCCCCAGCACCCCCAATGTCCCCAATCCCCTGAATGTCCCCAATGCCCCCAACACCCCAATGTCCCCAACGCCCCCAATGTCCCCAACGTCCCCCACCCCCTAAATGTCCCCAATGTCCCCAACACCCCCAACCCCCCCAACCCCCTCAATACCCCCCCACCCCCCTGACCGCCGCCCCGGCTCCCGCAGGCGCTGTGCGGGGCCGAGGACCCCGAGGACATCCGGGCGGCGTCGCAGGCGCAGGCCGAGCACGTGGCGGCGCTGGCCGAGTTCAGCGAGTCGCTGAGCCCCGAGGACGAGCGCGGCGGCGCCGACGGCCCCGAGGAGGAGCTGTCCAAGGCCGAGCAGGAGATCGCAGCCCTGGTCGAGCAGGTCCGGGGGATGGTTTTTTTCGGGGGGGGGTTTGAGGGGATTTGGGGTGGTTGTGGGGAGGTTTGGGATGGGTTTTGGGGGGTTTTGGGAGGTTTGGGGGAGATTTGGGGTGGTTGTGGGGCGGTATGGGATGGTTTTTAGGGGGTTTTTGGGGGGTTTTGGGGGGTTTTGGGAAGTTTGAGGGGAGATTTGGGGTGGTTTAGGGGAGTTTTGGGATGGTGTAGAGGTGTTCTGGGGTGATTTGGGGTGGTTGTGGGGAGGTATGGGATGGGTTTTGGGGGGTTTTGGGGGGATTTGGGGTGGTTGTGGGGAAGTATGGGGGAGGTTTGGGGGAGATTTGGGGTGGTTTAGGGGAGTTTTGGGATGGTTTAGGGGTGTTTTGAGGGGATTTGGGGTGGTTGTGGGGAGGTATGGGATGGGTTTTGAGGGGTTTTGGGGGGTTTTGGGGGGGTTATGGGGAGTTTTGGGATGGTTTAGGGTCATTTAGGGGCATTGTGGGAGGTTTGGGGGAGATTTGGGATGGGTTTTGGGGGGTTTTGGGATGGTTTTTGGGGGCTTTTGGGGGGATTTGGGGTGGTTGTGGGGAGGTTTGGGATGGGTTTTGAGGGGTTTTGGGAGGTTTGGGGGAGATTTGGGGTGGTTTAGGGGAGTTTTGGGATGGTTTAGGGGGGTTTTGAGGGGATTTGGGGTGGTTGTGGGGAGGTATGGGATGGGTTTTGGGGGGTTTTGGGAGGTTTGGGGGAGATTTGGGGTGGTTGAGGGGAGTTTTGGGATGGTGTAGGGGTGTTTTGGGGGGATTTGGGGTGGTTGTGGGGAGGTATGGGATGGTTTAGGGGTGTTTTGGGGGGATTTGGGGTGGTTGTGGGGAGGTATGGGATGGGTTTTGGGGGGTTTAGGGGGGTTTTGGGAGGTTTGGGGGAGATTTGGGGTGGTTGAGGGGAGTTTTGGGATGGTGTAGGGGTGTTTTGGGGGGATTTGGGGTGGTTGTGGGGAGGTATGGGATGGGTTTTGGGGGGTTTTGGGGGGATTTGGGGTGGTTATGGGGAGTTTTGGGATGGTTTTTGGGGAGTTTTGGGATGATTTGGGGAGGTTTGGGATGGTTATGGTGTGTTTTGGGATGATTTGGGATGGTTATGGGGAGTTATGGGATGGTTTAGGGGAGTTTTGGGATGGTTTGGGGGGGTTTTGGGGGGATTTGGGGTGGTTGTGGGGAGGTATGGGATGGGTTTTGGGGGGTTTAGGGATGGTTGAGGGGAGTTTTGGGGTGGTTTGGGGTCATTTAGGGGCATTCTGGGAGGTTTGGGGGAGATTTGGGGTGGTTTTTGGGGGGTTTTGGGATGGTTCGTGGGGGCTTTTGGGGGGATTTGGGGTGGTTGTGGGGAGGTTTGGGATGGGTTTTGGGGGGTTTGGGGGAGATTTGGGGTGGTTGTGGGGCGGTATGGGATGGTTTAGGGGGGTTTTGAGGGGATTTGGGGTGGTTGTGGGGAGGTTTGGGATGGGTTTTGAGGGGTTTTGGGGGGTTTGGGGGAGATTTGGGGTGGGTTTTGGGGGGTTTTGGGGTGGTTTTTGGGGGTTTTGGGATGATTTGGGATGGTTTGGGGGAGTTATGGGATGGTTTTTTGGGGTTTTGGGGGAATTTGGGATGGTTATGGGGAGTTTTGGGATGGTTTAGGGTCGTTTAGGGGCATTGTGGGAGGTTTGGGGCAGATTTGGGATGGTTTTTGGGGGGTTTTGGGGGGATTTGGGGTGGTTTTGGGGAGGTTTGGGATGGTTTTTGGGGGGTTTTGGGGTGATTTGGGGTGGCTTAGGGGTGTTTTGGGATGGTTTTGGGGCGTTTTGGGATCTTTAGAGGCATTCTCAATGATTTTGGGTCCTTTTGGGATGATTTAGGGGCATTTTGGGATGATTTTGGGATGATTTTGGAGCATTTTGGGATGATTTTGGGGCATTTTGGGATGATTTTGGGGCATTTTGGGATGATTTTGGGATGATTTTGGGGCATTTTGGGATGATTTTGGGATGATTTTGGAGCATTTTGGGATGATTTTGGGGCATTTTGGGATGATTTTGGGATGATTTTGGGGCATTTTGGGATGATTTTGGGGCATTTTGGGATGATTTTGGGGTGATTTTGGGGCATTTTGGGATGATTTTGGGGCGTTGGGGACATCGGTTTGGGGGGTCCTGGTGGTCAAGGGACCCAAATTTGGGGGTCCAGGTGACCTCAGGTAACCCCAAATTTGGGGGGTCCCAGGTGCCCCCAAACCTCCCCAATTTGGGGTCCCAGCTGACCTCGAGTGACCCCAATTTGGGGGTCCCCGCCTCTTCCCCTCCCCCATTATTTTGGGGTAGTTTTGGGGGGTCCTGGGGGGGTTTGGGGGGGTCCTGGGGGGCTTTGGGGGGGTCCAGCAGAGCCGGGATTTTTTTGGGGGGCCCTGGGGGGGTCTGGGGATATTTTGGGGGGGGGGTCTCCAGATGCTGACCCCTCCCCAAATTTGGGGGTCCCCCTCTCTTTCCCCCTTCCCCATTATTTTTGGGGGGGTTTTGGGGGGCTTTGGGGGGGTCCAGCAGAGCCGGGATTTTTTTGGGGGGCCCTGGGGGGGTCTGGGGATATTTTGGGGGGGGGTCCCCAGGTGCTGACCCCTCCCCAAATTTGGGGGTCCCTCTTTCTTTCCCCCTTCCCCATTATTTTTGGGGGGGTTTTGGGGGGTCCCGGGGGGCTTTGGGGGGGTCCAGCAGAGCCGGGATTTTTTGGGGGGGTTCTGGGGGAGTCCGGGGATATTTTGGGGGGGGGGGGTCTCCAGGTGCTGACCCCTCCCCAAATTTGGGGGTCCCTCTTTCTTTCCCCCTTCCCCATTATTTTTGGGTGGGTTTTGGGGGGTCCCGGGGGGCTTTGGGGGGGTCCAGCAGAGCCGGGATTTTTTTGGGGGGGCTCTGGGGGGGTCCGGGGATATTTTGGGGGGGGTCCCCAGGTGCTGACCCCTCCCCAAATTCCAGCTGACCCCCATCGAACGTTACGCCATGAACTTCCTGGAGGCCTCGCTCGAGGACGTCAGCAGGGAGGAGCTCAAGCAGGCCGAGGTGGGGGAGGGGCTTTGGGGGGTCCCGGGGGGGTTTTGGGGGGTTCCAGAGGGGTTTGGGGGATCCTGGGGGGGTCCCAGAGGGATTTGGGGGGGGTCTTAGAGGGGTGTGGGGGATCCTGGGGGGGTTTGGGGGGTCCCAGAGGGGTTTGGGGGATCCTGGGGGGGTCCCAGAGGGATTTTGGGGGGTCTTAGAGGGGTGTGGGGGGGTCCTGAGGGGGGTTTTGGGGGGTTCCAGAGGGGTTTGGGGGGGTCCCGGGGGGGTTTTGGGGGGTTCCAGAGGGGTTTGGGGAGGTTTTGGGGGGGTCCTAGAGGGGTGTGGGGGGGTCCCGGGGGGGGGTTTGGGGGGTCCCAGAGGGGTTTGGGGGATCCTGGGGGGGTCCCAGAGGGATTTTGGGGGGTCCCAGTGGGGTCTGGGGGGGTCCTGGGGGGGTTTTGGGGGGTCCTAGAGGGGTGTGGGGGGGGTCCCGGGGGGGGTTTGGGGGGTCCCAGAGGGGTTTGGGGGATCCTGGGGGGGTCCCAGAGGGATTTGGGGGGGGTCTTAGAGGGGTGTGGGGGGGTCCTGGGGGGGTTTTGGGGGGTCCCAGAGGGGTTTGGGGGATCCGGGGGGGGTTCCAGAGGGATTTTGGGGGGTCTTAGAGGGGTGGGGGGGGGTCCTGGGGGGGTTTTGGGAGGTTCCAGAGGGGTTTGGGGGGGTCCCGGGGGGGTTTTGGGGGGTTCCAGAGGGGTTTGGGGGGGTCCCGGGGGGGTTTTGGGGGGTTCCAGAGGGGTTTGGGGGGGTCCCGGGGGGGTTTTGGAGGGTCCCAGAGGGGTTTGGGGAGGTTTTGGGGGGGTTTTGGGGGGGTCCTAGAGGGGTGTGGGGGGGTCCCGGGGGGGGGTTTGGATGGTCCCAGAGGAGTTTGGGGGATCCTGGGAGGGGTCCCAGAGGGATTTGGGGGGGGTCTTAGAGGGGTGTGGGGGGATCCTGGGGGGGTTTTTGGGGGTCCCAGAGGGGTTTGGGGGATCCTGGGGGGGTCCCAGAGGGATTTTGGGGGGTCTTAGAGGGGTGGGGGGGGGTCCTGGGGGGGTTTTGGGGGGTTCCAGAGGGGTTTGGGGGGGTCCCGGGGGGGTTTTGGGGGGTCCCAGAGGGGTTTGGGGGATCCTGGGGGGGTCCCAGAGGGATTTTGGGGGGTCCCAGTGGGGTCTGGGGGGGTCCTGGGGGGGTTTTGGGGGGTCCTAGAGGGGTGTGGGGGGGTCCCGGGGGGGGTTTGGGGGGTCCCAGAGGGGTTTGGGGGATCCTGGGGGGGTCCCAGAGGGATTTTGGGGGGTCTTAGAGGGGTGGGGGGGGGGTCCTGGGGGGGTTTTGGGGGGTTCCAGAGGGGTTTGGGGGGGTCCCGGGGGGGTTTTGGGGGGTTCCCGAGGGGTTTGGGGGGGTTTTGGGGGGTTCCAGAGGGGTTTGGGGGGTCCTGGGAGGGGTCCCAGAGGAATTTGGGGGGGGTCTTAGAGGGGTGTGGGGGGGTCCTGGGGGGGTTTTGGGGGGTCCTAGAGGGGTGTGGGGGGGTCCCGGGGGGGGTTTGGGGGGTCCCAGAGGGGTTTGGGGGATCCTGGGGGGGTCCCAGAGGGATTTTGGGGGGTCTTAGAGGGGTGGGGGGGGGTCCTGGGGGGGTTTTGGGGGGTCCTAGAGGGGTGTGGGGGGGTCCCGGGGGGGGTTTGGGGGGTCCCAGAGGGGTTTGGGGGATCCTGGGGGGGTCCCAGAGGGATTTTGGGGGGTCTTAGAGGGGTGGGGGGGGGTCCTGGGGGGGTTTTGGGGGGTCTTAGAAGGGTGTAGGGGGGTCCTGGGGGGGTTTTGGGGGGTCCTAGAGGGGTTTGGGGGGGTCCCGGGGGGGTCCTAGAGGGATTTTGGGGGGTCTTAGAGGGGTGGGGGGGGTCCTGGGGGGGTTTTGGGGGGTCTTAGAGGGGTGTGGGGGGGTCCCGGGGGGGTTTTGGGAGGTTCCAGAGGGGTTTGGGGGGGTCCCGGGGGGGTTTTGGGGGGTCCCAGAGGGGTTTGGGGAGGTTTTGGGGGGGTCCTAGAGGGGTGGGGGGGGGTCCCGGGGGGGGTTTGGGGGGTCCCAGAGGGGTTTGGGGGATCCTGGGGGGGTCCCAGAGGGATTTTGGGGGGTCCCAGTGGGGTGGGGGGGGGGGTCCCGGGGGGGCTTGGGGGGTCCCAGAGGGGTTTGGGGGATCCTGGGGGGGTCCCAGAGGGATTTTGGGGGGTCTTAGAGGGGTGTGGGGGGGTCCTGGGGGGGTTTTGGGGGGTCTTAGAAGGGTGTAGGGGGGTCCTGGGGGGGTTTTGGGGGGTCCTAGAGGGGTTTGGGGGGGTCCCGGGGGGGTCCTAGAGGGATTTTGGGGGGTCTTAGAGGGGTGGGGGGGGTCCTGGGGGGGTTTTGGGGGGTCTTAGAGGGGTGTGGGGGGGTCCCGGGGGGGTTTTGGGAGGTTCCAGAGGGGTTTGGGGGGGTCCCGGGGGGGTTTTGGGGGGTCCCAGAGGGGTTTGGGGAGGTTTTGGGGGGGTCCTAGAGGGGTGGGGGGGGGTCCCGGGGGGGGTTTGGGGGGTCCCAGAGGGGTTTGGGGGATCCTGGGGGGGTCCCAGAGGGATTTTGGGGGGTCCCAGTGGGGTGGGGGGGGGGTCCCGGGGGGGCTTGGGGGGTTCCAGAGGGGTTTGGGGGATCCTGGGAGGGGTCCCAGAGGGATTTGGGGGGGGTCTTAGAGGGGTGTGGGGGGGTCCTGGGGGGGGTTTGAGGGGTCTTAGAAGGGTGTGGGGGGGGTCCTGGGGGGGTTTTGGGGGGTCCCAGTGGGGTTTGGGGAGGTTTTGGGGGGGTTTGGGGGGGTCCTAGAGGGGTGTGGGGGAATCTGAGGAGGTTTTGGGGGTCCCAGAGGGGCTTGGGGGGGTCCTGGGGGGGTCCCAGAGGGGTTTGGGGGGGCCCTGGAGGGATTGGGGGGGGGTCTCAAGTGGCTTTGGGGGGTCCCAGAGGGGTTTGGGGGGGTCCTAGAGGGGTTTGAGGGGGTCTCAGGAGGATTTGGGGGGGTCCCAGAGGGATTTTGGGGGGTCCCAGAGGCGTTTGGGGAGGTTTTGGGGGGTTCTGGGGGGGTTTGGGGGGGCCCGGGGGGGTCCCAGAGGGGTTTAGGGGGGGTCCCAGAGGGGTTTGGGGGGGGTCCTGGGGGGTTTGGGGGGGGTCCCAAAGGGGTTTTGGGGGGTTCCAGAGAAGTTTGGGGGGGGGTTGGGGGGGTCTCAGGAGGTTTTGGGGGGTTCTGGAGACGCTTGGGAGGGTCCTGGGGGGTTTTGGGGGATCCTAGAGGGGTTTGGGGGTTCCCAGAGGGGTTTGGGGTGGTTTTGGGGGGGGGTCCTGGATGGATTTTGGGGGTCTCTGGGGGATCTTGGGGGGGTCCCAGAGGGACTTTGGGGGGTCCCAGAGGGGTTTGGGGGTTCCCAGAGGGGTTTGGGGTGGTTTTGGGGGGGTCCTGGATGGATTTTGGGGGTCTCTGGGGGCTTTTGGGGGGTCCCAGAGGGATTTTGGGGGGTCCCAGATGGGTTTGGGGGGTCCTGAGGGGGGGGTCCTGAGGGGTTTTTGGGGGGGTCCTGAAGGGTCTGGGAGGGGCCCCAATAAATTGGGGGGGGGGGGGGTCCCAAAATGGGTCTGGGAGGATCCTTTGGTTTGGAAGAGTCCATTTGGGGTTTGGGGGGGGTCCAAAATGGATTTGGGGGTCCCAATAAATTTAGGGGGGTCCCAAAATGGGTCTGGGGGCTTCCAAATGGGTCTGGGGGGGGTTCCCTTTAAATTGGGGAGGGGTCTTTTAGATGGGAAGAGTCCATTTGGGGTTTTGGAGGGGGGGGTCCAAAATGGATTTGGGGGTCCCAAAATGGGTCTGGGGGCTTCCAGATGGGTCTGGGAGGGTCCATTTAAAATGGAGGGGGGGCCTTTGCATTGGAAGAGTCCATTTAGGGTTGAGGGGGGAGTCCCAAAATGGGTCCGGGGGGGTCCCTTTAAATTGAGGAGGGGTCTTTTAGACTGGGAGAGTCCATTTGGGTTTTGAGGGGGGGGGTCCCAAAATGGGTCTGGGGGCCTTGAAAAATCATGGGGGGGTTCCTTTAAATTGAGGAGGGGTTTTTTGGATTGGAAGAGTCCATTTGGGTTTCAAGGGGGGGTCCCTTTAAATTGAGGAGGGGTCTTTTAGATTGGAAGAGTCCATTTGGGTTTTGAGGGGGGTCCCAAAATGGGTCTGGGGGCCTCGAAAAATCGAGGGGGGGGTTCCAAAATGGGTCGGGGGGGTTCCTTTAAATTGAGGAGGGGTCTTTTAGATTGGAAGAGTCCATTTGGGTTTTGAGGGGGGGTCCCTTTAAATTGAGGAGGGGTCTTTTAGATTGGAAGAGTCCATTTGGGTTTTGAGGGGGGGTCCCAAAATGGGTCTGGGGGGGTTACTTTAAATTGAGGAGGGGTCTTTTAGATTGGGAGAGTCCATTTGAGTTTGGGGGGGGTGCCCCAAAATGGGTCTGGGGTCCTCAAAGACTTGACGGGGGGGTCCCAAAATTGGTGTGGGGGGTTTCTTTAAATTGGGGGGGGGTCTTTCAGATTGGAAGAGTCCATTTGCATTTGGGGGGGGGTCTGGGTGGTTTTCAACCCCAAAAAATCGTGGGGGGGGCAGGGTTTGGACGGATTTGATTGACGGGGGGGAGATTCCCATGGATTTTTTTGGGGGGGGGGAGTCCCCAATTGGGTCTGGGGTCTCAAGCAGCCCCTCCCCCCCCCCCTCAGGAGCAAGTGGAGGCCGCCCGCAAGGACATCGACCAGGCCAAGGGGGGGAGGGGGCCGCTTCCGGCTGCCCCCCCAGGAGGGCGAGGAGGAGGAGGAGGAGGAGGAGGAGGAGGAGGAAGAGCCCCGAGGGGCCCCCCCGGCGGGGGGGGGGAGGGGCGGCGGCGGCGGCGGGGGGCGGGGGGGGGCGGTGGGGGCGGTGGGGGAGGGGCGGGAGGGGAGGAGGAGGCGGCCGAGAGGGGTGGGGGAGGGGAAAGGGGGGGGTCCCGCAAGGCTCGGAGGGCTCGGGGACCCCCCCGCCCCTCCCCCGCCGAGAGGCCGGGGACCCGCGCCAGCCAGCGGCTGCGGGGGGCGGCGGTGACGTCATCGGTGACGTCACAGGCCGCATCGCCGGCGACGCCCGCGGCCGAGCCCGGCCAGGGCGGCGACGTCATCGCCGCCGCCCCCTCGCGTGACGTCATCGCCGCCGCCGCCCCTTCCGGTGACGTCATCGTCGCCGCCCCTTCCGGTGACGTCATCGTCGCCGCCGCCCCCGGGCGACGCCGCCCGCCCCTCCCCCGCCCGCCTCCCCCCCCTCCCCCCTCCCGTGACGTCACCGACGCCCACCCCGCCCCCGCCCGTGACGTCGCCGCCGCCCACCCCGCCCCCGCCCGTGACGTCACCGCCGCCCCCGCCCGCCGCCTCCCCTCCCCCCTCCGCGCCCTCCCCTCCCCCCGCCGCCCCCTCCCCGGCGCCCCCGCCCTCCCCGGCCGAAGGGGGAGGGGCCCCCCCGGCGGACCCCCGCCCCGCCGCGCCCCTCCCCCGCCCCGCCCGCCCCTCCCCCGCGGCGCCGCCGCAGCGCCGACGTCGAGATCCGGCAGGGCCGAGGCCCCGGCCCCGCGGCCAAAGTGCTGCGGACGCTGCCCGGCCGCCTGGTGACCGTCCTGGAGACCCCCCCCCCAACTGACCGGCGGCGGGGGAGGGGCCCCGCGCTCCCGGCGCCGCCCCCCGCGACCCCGCCCGGGCCGCCCCTCCCCCTCGCCGCCGCCCCTCCCTCCTCCTCGTCCTCCTCCTCCTCTTCCTCGGCCGCCGCCTCCGCCCCTCCCCCCAAACGCCGCCGCGGCCGCCCCCCCAAGCGGCGGCTGCCGGGCGGGGGAGGGGCCCGGCACCGCCGGCACCGCCCGGGCGCCCCCCAGCAGCGCCCCGCCCCCACCCCCGACGGCCGCCGGGGCCGCCGGGGCCGCCCCACGCGGGGCTTGGGCGGGGGAGGGGCGGCGCAGTCGCCCCCCCCGCAAGCGCCGCCGGGGCCGCCCCCCCAAGATGGCGTCGCCCGAGCGAGGCGGGGGAGGGGGCTCCGAGCCGCCCAGCCCCCGCCCGGCCTCGCCGGCGCCCCCCAGGACCACCCGGGGAAGGCCCGGAGCCCCCCTGGCCCCGCCCCTGCAGCGCGAGCCCCGGCGGAGGCCGCGGCCCCCCGAGGACGGCGGCGGCGAGGAGGAGGGCGGGGCGGCGGGGGGAGGGGCGGCGAGGAGGAAAGAGCCCCTCCCCCCACCCCCGGCCAAGCGGCGCCGTGGGGGAGGGGCCTCCGAGCAAGCCCCGCCCGCCCGGAGGCGGCGTCGGGGGAGGGGCTCCCCCGCGGCCCCGCCCCGCCGGCTGCAGCCCCCCCGGCGCTGCGCGGCCGCCGCGGCGCCCCCGGCGCAGGCAGGGGGAGGGGCGGCCCCCCAGGACCCCCCCGCGGGGGGCGGCGCTGAGGGGGAGGAAGGCCAAGACGTGACGGCCGCGGCGGTGGGGGAGGGGAAAGGCGGGCGGAGGAGGGGGCGGGAGCGGGGCACAAGATGGCCGACGGGGCGGCCGAGGAAGGGTTGCGGGGGGGGCGAAATGGCCGACAGCGGTAGCGGAATGGCCGAACGACCGCTGGGTGACCCCAAGATGGCCGCCACGGTGACCTCTGAGTGACCCCAAGATGGCCGACACGATGACCTCTGAGTGACCCCAAGATGGCGGCCACAGTGACCTCTGAGTGACCCCAAGATGGCCGACACGGTGACCTCTGAGTGACCCCAAGGTGGCCGACACGGCGACCTCTGAGTGACCCCAAGCGGCCGGCCACGGCGACCTCTGAGTGACCCCAAGATGGCCGACACGGTGACCTTTGATTGACCCCAGTGTGGCCGACACTGTGACCGCTGGGTAGCCGCAATATGGCCGCCACGGCGACCTTTGAATGACCCCAATATGGCTGACACAATGAGCTTTGGTTGACCCCAACATGGCTGACACAATGAGCTCTGAGCGACCCCCAACATGGCCGCCATAGTGACCTTTGAATGACCCCAACATAGCCACCACAGTGACCTTTGGGTAGCCCCAGCATGGTTGACACAGTGACCTCTGAGTGACCCCAACATGGCCACTGCAGTGACCTCTGGATGACCCCAAGATGGCCGCCACAGTGACCTCTGGATGACCCCAAGATGGCCGCCACAGTGACCTCTGAATGACCCCAAGATGGCCGACACAGTGACCTTTGATTGTCCTCAAGATGGCCGCCACAGTGACCTCTGGATGACCCCAAGATGGCCGACACAGTGACCTTTGATTGACCCCAAGATGGCCACCACGGTGACCTTTGGATGACCCCAACATGGCCGCCACAGTGACCTCTGAATGACCCCAACATGGCCACCACTGTGACCTTTTGATGACCCCAAAATGGCCGCCACGGTGACCTTTGATTTACCCCAACATGGCCGACACAGTGACCTTTCGATGACCCCGAGATGGCCGACACAGTGACCTCTGAGTGACCCCAAGATGGCCGCCACAGTGACCTCTGAATGACCCCAACATGGCCGCCACGGTGACCTTTGACCTTAAGATGGCCGCCACGGTGACCTTTGGATGACCCCAAGATGGCCGCCACTGTGACCTGTGGATGACCCCAAGATGGCCACCACAGTGACCTTTGATTGACTCCAAGATGGCTGACACAGTGACCTTTGATTGACCCCAACATGGCCGCCATTGTGACCTCTGAATGACCCCAAGATGGCCGCCACGGTGACCTTTGAGTGACCCCAATATGGCCGCCACAGTGACCTTTGGATGACCCCAAGATGGCCGACACAGTGACCTCTGA
Organism: Aphelocoma coerulescens; assembly: GCF_041296385.1. NCBI lineage: Eukaryota > Metazoa > Chordata > Aves > Passeriformes > Corvidae > Aphelocoma > Aphelocoma coerulescens. The sequence goes on along the minus strand of NW_027183759.1, from coordinate 42,409 downwards.
GTGACCCCAACATGGCCGACACAGTGACCTTTGATTGACCCCAAGATGGCCACCACAGTGACCTTTGGATGACCCCAAGATGGCCGACACAGTGACCTCTGATTGACCCCAAGATGGCGGCCATTTCCCCTCCCGTTCCCGCCACAATGATTCCAAGATGGCCGCCTCGGCGAGCGGTGACGTCACTTCCGGCGGCCATCTTGGCGCTGGTGACATTCACCGCGGGCGGCCATCTTGAAATGCGATCTGCGCGGCGGCGGCCATCTTGGATGCGGTGACGCCATTGAAGGCGGGTGACATCAGATCCGGCGGCCATCTTGAACTCTGTGACGTCACCGCCGTTTCCTCAGTGACATCATTGGCGGCGGCCATCTTGGAAGCAGTGACGTCACGAGCAGCCATCTTGTTTCCCAGCAGCCATCTTGACTCTGCTCTAAGCCTGACCCAGTGGCCATCTTCACCAACCTGGCAGCCATCTTGTTTCCCGGCGGCCATCTTGTTTCCCGGCGGCCATCTTGTTTCCTGGCAGCCATCTTGTTTCCTGGCGGCCATCTTGTTTCCCGGTGGCCATCTTGTTTCCCGGTGGCCATCTTGTTTCCTGGCAGCCATCTTGTTTCCTGGCGACCATCTTGACCAACCTGGCAGCCATCTTGTTTCCTGGCGGCCATCATGTTTCCCGGCGGCCATCTTGTTTCCCGGCGGCCATCTTGTTTCCTGGCGGCCATCTTGTTTCCCGGCAGCCATCTTGTTTCCTGGCAGCCATCTTGTTTCCCGGCGGCCATCTTGTTTCCTGGCAGCCATCTTGTTTCCCAGCAGCCATCTTGTTCCCCGGCGGCCATCTTGTTTCCCGGAAGCCATCTTGTTTCCTGGCAGCCATCTTGTTTCCTGGCGGCCATCTTGTTCCCCGGCGGCCATCTTGTTTCCTGGCAGCCATCTTGTTTCCCGGTGGCCATCTTGTTTCCTGGCAGCCATCTTGTTTTCTGGTGGCCATCTTCACCAACCTGGCGGCCATCTTGTTCCCCGGCGACCATCTTGTTCGCCGGCGGCCATCTTGTTTCCCGGTGGCCATCTTGTTTCCCGGCAGCCATCTTGACCAACCTGGCAGCCATCTTGTTTTCTGGCGGCCATCTTGACCAACCTGGCAGCCATCTTGTTTCCTGGCAGCCATCTTGTTTCCCGGCAGCCATCTTGACCAACCTGGCAGCCATCTTGTTTCCCGGTGGCCATCTTGTTTCCTGGCAGCCATCTTGTTTCCTGGCAGCCATCTTGTTTTCTGGCGGCCATCTTGACCAACCGAGTGGCCATCTACTGCTGATCACGTGACCCCGTGGCCATCTTGGACCGCAAGCAGAGCCCAGTACCCAGCGGCCATCTTGCTTCCCAGCGGCCATCTTGTTTCCTGGCAGCCATCTTGACCAATCCGGCGGCCATCTTGTTTCTTGGTGGCCATCTTGACAGCGACAGCAAGGAAGCCCGGGGGCCATCTTGACTGCCCTGGCGGCCATCTTGTTTCCCAGCAGCCATCTTGACCCACTCCACGGCCCGGCCCGGCCGCCATCTTGACCAGCCCGGCAGCCATCTTGCCTTCCCGTGCGGCCATCTTGCCTCATCTCCACACCCAACCCAGCCGCCATCTTGACCCACCCAGCCGCCATCTTGACCCACGCAGCCGCCATCTTGACCAACCCAGCGGCCATCTTGCCCACCCAGCAGCCATCTTGACCAACCCAGCGGCCATCTTGACCCACCCAGCCGCCATCTTGACCCACCCAGGCGCCATTTTGACCCACCCAGCCGCCATCTTGACGCACGCCGCCGCCATCTTGACCAACCCAGCGGCCATCTTGACCAACCCAGCGGCCATCTTGACCCACGCAGCCGCCATCTTAACTCACGCCGCCGCCACCTTGACCCACCCAGCGGCCCATCTTGACCCACGCCGCCGCCATCTTGACCAACCCAGCGGCCATCTTGCCTCCTCCTCCCGCCCACCTTTCCTGACTTCCGGCGGCCATCTTGCCCCCTGGCGGCCATCTTGCCTCCCGTGCAGCCATCTTCTTTTCAGGACCCGGCGCAGCGGAGTTGGGGAGGGGGGGGAGGGGGGGGTTGGGGGCAGGGAAGGGGGTGGGGGGAGGGGTTCCAGGGGTGGGGGAGGGGCAGTTTTTCCCCCCCCCGTGTCCCCCCCGACCCCCCCGATGTAAAATAGGTTCCTTTTGAACCCGATCTATGCAAAGGTGCTTTGTGCTGGGCCCGGGGGGGGGGGGAGGGGACGGGGGTGGGGGGAGGGGGAGGGAGGAGCGAGGGCCGGTGGGGGGGAGGGGGAGGGGGATGGGCGGGGGTCCTCAGGGGGTGTCGCCGCCCCTCCCCCACCCCGGGCAGGCGGCGCTCGGAGCTTTTCCTGCGATGAAATAAAACAAAAAAAGGGTCGAAAAGCGAAAGTTTGGGGGGACCCCCCCCTCCCCCCCACGGCTCCGGGAGGGTTTTGGGGGGTGGGGGAAGGGATTTTCGGGGTTGCCAAGGAGTTTGGGGGGGGGGATTTTTGGGGGGGTCCCAGGAGGGTTTTGGGGTCGCTTGTGGGGGATTGAGGATCTTTGGGGGGGGTCCTGGGGGGTCCCTGAGGATTTTTGGGGGGTCCCAGAGGGGTCTGGGGGGGATTTTTGGGGGTCCCCAGGGGGTTTTGGGGTCCTTCTTGGGGATTTGAGGATTTTTGGGGCGTCTGAGAAGATTTTTGGGGGTCTCAGGGGAGTTTTTGGGGTCCCCTTTTGGAGTTTGAGGACTTTTGGGGGGGGTCCTGGGGGTCCCTGTGGATTTTGGGGGTGTCCCAGAGGGGTCTGGGGGGGATTTTTGGGGGTCCCCCAGGGGGATTTTGGGGTCTCTTGTGGGGATTTGAGGAGTTTCTGGGGGGGTCCGAGAAGATTTAGAGGGACTCTAGGGGGGATTTTTGGGGTCCCTTTTCAGGGTTTGAGGATTTTTTTGGGGGGTCCTGGGGGCCCCTGAGGATTTTGGGGGGGTCCCAGGGAGGATTTTGGGGGTCCCTTTTTGGGATTTGAGGATTTTTTGGGGGGGTCCTGAGGGTCCCTGAGGGCTTTTGGGGGATCCCAGGGGGGTTTTGAGGTCCCTTTTGGGGGTTTGAGGATTTTTTGGGGGGGTCCTGGGGGTCCCCAGAAGATTTTTTGGGGGGCCTCAGGGGGGTTTTGGGGTCCCTTGTGGGGATTTGGTGATTTTTTGGGGGGTCCCTGAAGGGTTTTGGGGGGTCCCAGAGGGGTCTCGGGGGGATTTTGGGGGTCCCTCCTGGGGATTTTGGGGGGGTTTTTTAGGTTTTGGGGGATCCCAGGGGGGTTTTTGGGGTCTCTTTTGGGGGTTTGAGGATTTTTTGGGGGGGTCCTGGGGGGGCCCAGAGGATTTTTGGGGGGTCCCAGAGGGGTCTGGGGGGGATTTTTGGGGGTCCCCAGGGGGATTTTGGGGTCTCTTGTGGGGATTTGATGATTTTTTTGGGGGGTCCGAGAAGATTTAGGGGGGACTCCAGGGGGATTTTGGGGTCCCTTTTGGGGGTCTGGGGATTTTTGGGGGGGTCCTGGGGGTCCCAGAGGATTTTGGGGGGGTCCCAGAGGAGTCTGGGGGGGATTTTTGGGGGGTCCCCAGGGGGGTTTTGGGGTCCTTCTTGGGGGTTGAAGGATTTTTGGGGGGGGTCCTGGAGGGTCCTGGGGGGTCCCAGAGGATTTTGGGGGTCCCCCGGGGGGGCTTTGGGGTCACTTGTGGGGGGTTGATGATTTTTGGGGGGGTCCCTGGAGGGTCCTGGAGGGTTCCTGATAATTTTGGGGGCTCCCAGAGAGGTTTTGGGGTCCCTGTTGGGGTCTGGGATTTTTTGGGGGGGTCCCAGAGGGGTTTGGGGAGGATTTATGGGGTCTCCAAGGGGATTTTGGGGGTCCCTTTTTGGGGGTTCTGAGGATTTTTTGGGGGTCCCTGAAGGGTCCTGGGGGGTCCCAGGGGGGATTTTGGGGTCCCTTTTGGGGGGTCTGGGGATTTTTGGGGGGGGTCCCTGGGGGGTCCCTGAGGATTTTTGGGGGATCCCAGGAGGGTTTTGGGGTCCCTTTCTGGGGATTTGAGGATTTTTGGGGGGGTCCTGGGGGGGCCCAGAGGATTTTGGGGGGTCCCAGAGGGGTCTGGGGGGGATTTTTGGGGGGTCCCCAGGGGGATTTTGGGGTCTCTTGTGGGGATTTGAGGAGTTTCTGGGGGGGGTCCGAGAAGATTTAGAGGGACTCTAGGGGGGATTTTGGGGTCCCTTTTCAGGGTTTGAGGATTTTTTGGGGGGTCCTGGGGGTCCCTGAGGATTTTGGGGGGTCCCCAGGGAGGATTTTGGGGTCCCTTTTTGGGATTTGAGGATTTTTTGGGGGGTCCTGAGGGTCCCTGAGGGCTTTTTGGGGGATCCCAGGGGGGTTTTGAGGTCCCTTTTGGGGGTTTGAGGATTTTTTTGGGGGGTCCTGGGGGGTCCCAGAAGATTTTTTGGGGGGCCTCAGGGGGGTTTTGGGGTCCCTTGTGGGGATTTGGTGATTTTTTGGGGGTCCCTGAAGGGTTTTTGGGGGGTCCCAGAGGGGTCTCGGGGGGATTTTGGGGGGTCCCCTCCTGGGGATTTTGGGGGGGTCTTTAGGTTTTGGGGGATCCCAGGGGGGTTTTTGGGGTCTCTTTTGGGGGTTTGAGGATTTTTGGGGGGTTCTGGGGGTCCCAGAGGATTTTGGGGGGTCTCAGAGGGGTCTGGGGGGGATTTTTTGGGTGTCCCCAGGGGGTTTTTGGGGTCCTTCTTGGGGGTTTGAGGATTTTTGGGGGGGTCCTGGGGGTCCCTGAGGATTTTTGGGGGGTCCCAGGGGGATTTTGGGGTCCCTTTTTGGGGGATTTGAGGATTTTTGGGGGTCCCTGAAGGGTCCTGGGGGGTCCCCAGAGGATTTTGGGGGGGTCCCCAGGGGGAGAGTTTGGGGGTCCCTTTTGGGGGCCTGGGATTTTTTGGGGGGGTCCCAGAGGGGTTTGGGCAGATTTTTGGGGATTCCCCAGGGGGATTTTTGGGGTCCCCTTTGGGGGTTTGGTGATTTTTGGGGGGTCTCTGAAGGGTCCTGGGGGGGTCCCAGGGGGATTTTGGGGTCCCTTTTCGGGGTTTTGAGGATTTTTTGGGGGGTCCTGGGGGTCCCTGAGGATTTTTGGGGGGTCCCAGGGGGGATTTTGGGGTCCCTTTTTGGGGGATTTGAGGATTTTTGGGGGTCCCTGAAGGGTCCTGGGGGCCCCTGAGAATTTTTGGGGAGTCCCAGGGAGGATTTTGGGGTCCCTTTTTGGGATTTGCGGATTTTTTGTGGGGTCCCTGGGGGTCCCTGAGGGCTTTTGGGGGATCCCAGGGGGGTTTTTCAGGTCCCTTTTGGGGGTTTGAGGATTTTTTTGGGGGGTCCTGGGGGTCCCAGAAGATTTTTGGGGGGGTCTCAGGGGGGTTTTGGGGTCCCTTGTGGGGATTTGGTGATTTTTTTGGGGGTCCCTGAAGGGTTTTGGGGGGTCCCAGAGGGGTCTCGGGGGGATTTTGGGGGTCCCCTCCTGGGGATTTTTGGGGGGGGTCTTTGGGCTTTGGGGGATCCCAGGGGGGTTTTGGGGGGTCTCTTTTGGGGGTTTGAGGATTTTTTGGGGGGATCCTGGGGATCCCAGAGGATTTTGGGGGGTCCCAGAGGGGGTCTGGGGGGGATTTTTGGGGGTCCCCAGGGGGGATTTTGGGGCCCTTTTCGGGGTCTGGGGATTTTTGGGGGGTCCTGGGGGTCCCTGAGGATTTTGGGGGGGTCCCAGAGGGGTCTGGGGGGGATTTTTTGGGGGTCCCCGGGGGGCTTTGGGGTCACTTGTGGGGGGTTGATGATTTTTGGGGGGGGTCCTGGAGGGTCCTGGAGGGTCCCCTGAGAATTTTGGGGGGTCCCAGGGGGATTTTGGGGTCCCTTTTTGGGATTTGGGGATTTTTTTGGGGGGTCCCTGAAGGGTCCCAGGGGGGTTTTGGGGTCCCCTTTTGGGCGTTTGAGGATTTTTGGGGGGGTCCCTGAAGGGGTCCTGGGGGATCCCAGGGGGGTTTTTGGGGGTCCCTTTTGGGGGGTTTGAGGATTTTTGGGGGGGGTCCTGGGGGTCCCAGAGGATTTTTGGGGGTCCAAGAGGGGATTTTGGGGTCCCTTTTGGGGGTCTGAGGATTTTTGGGGGGGGTCCTGGGGGTCCCTGAGGATTTTGGGGGGGTCTCAGAGGGGTCTGGGGGGGATTTTTGGGGGTCCCCAGGGGGGTTTTTGGGGTCCTTCTTGGGGGGTTTGAGGATTTTTGGGGGGGGTCCTGGGGGGTCCCTGAGGATTTTTGGGGGTCCCAGGGGGATTTTGGGGGTCCCTTTTGGGGGATTTGAGGATTTTTTTGGGGGGGTCTTTGAAGGGTCCCTGGGGGGTCCCTGAGGATTTTTGGGGGTCCCAGGGGGGAGAGTTTGGGGTCCCTTTTGGGGCCTGGGATTTTTTTGGGGGGTCCCAGAGGGGTTTGGGGGGGATTTTGGGGACCCCCCAGGGGGATTTTGGGGGTCCCTTTGGGGCTTTGGTAATTTTTTGGGGGGTCTCTGAAGGGTCCTGGGGGGTCCCCAGGGGGATTTTGGGGTCCCTTTTCGGGGTTTGAGGATTTTTTGGGGGTCCTGGGGGGTCCCTGAGGATTTTTTGGGGGGTCCCAGGGGGGGTTTTGGGGTCCCTTTTTGGGGATTTGAGGATTTTTGGGGGCTCCCTGAAGGGTCCTGGGGGGCCCCTGAGAATTTTTGGGGAGTCCCCAGGGAGGATTTTGGGGTCCCTTTTTGGGATTTGAGGATTTTTTGGGGGGGTCCTGAGGGTCCCTGAAGATTTTGGGGGGTCCCAGGGGGGTTTTGGGGTCCCTTTTTGGGGGTTTGAGGATTTTTGGGGTGGTCTCGGGGGGTCCCTGAAGATTTTTTGGGGATCCTCAGGGGGAATTTTTGGGGTCCCTTTTAGGGGTTCTGAGGATTTTTGGGGGGGTCCTGGGGGTCCCTGAGGATTTTTTGGGGGTCCCGGAGGGGATTTTGGGGTCGCTTGTGGGGTTCTGAGGATTTTTGGGGGGGGTCCCCGAAGGATCCCAGGGGGGTTTTTGGGGTCCCTTTTTGGGGATTGAGAATTTTTGGGGGGGGTCCTGGGGATCCCTGAGGATTTTTGGGGGGTCCCAGGGGGATTTTGGGGTCCCTTTTTGGGGGGATTTGAGGATTTTTGGGGGTCCCTGAAGGGGTCCTGGGGGGTCCCAGAGGATTTTGGGGGGGTCCCCAGGGGGGAGAGTTTGGGGGTCCCCTTTTGGGGGCCTGGGATTTTTTGAGGGGTCCCAGAGGGGTTTGGGCAGATTTTTGGGGATCCCCAGGGGGATTTTGGGGTCCCTTTGGGGCTTTGGTGATTTTTGGGGGGGTCTCTGAAGGGGTCCTGGGGGGTCCCCAGGGGGATTTTGGGGTCCCTTTTCGGGGTTTGAGGATTTTTTTGGGGGGTCCTGGGGGTCCCTGAGGATTTTTTGGGGGGTCCCCAGGGGGGATTTTGGGGTCCCTTTTTGGGGGATTTGAGGATTTTTGGGGGTCCCTGAAGGGTCCTGGGGGGCCCCCTGAGAATTTTTGGGGAGTCCCAGGGAGGATTTTGGGGTCCCTTTTTGGGATTTGAGGATTTTTGGGGGGTCCTGAGGGTCCCTGAGGGCTTTTGGGGGGATCCCAGGGGGGTTTTGAGGTCCCTTTTGGGGGTTTGAGGATTTTTTGGGGGGTCCTGGGGGTCCCAGAAGATTTTTGGGGGGGCTTCAGGGGGGGTTTTGGGGGTCCCTTGTGGGGATTTGGTGATTTTTTTGGGGGTCCCTGAAGGGTTTTTGGGGGGTCCCAGAGGGGTCTCGGGGGGATTTTGGGGGTCCCTCCTGGGGATTTTGGGGGGGGTCTTTGGGCTTTGGGGGATCCCAGGGGGGTTTTGGGGTCTCTTTTGGGGGTTTGAGGATTTTTGGGGGGGGTCCTGGGGGTCCCTGAGGATTGTTGGGGGGTCCCAGGGGGGGATTTTGGGGTCCTTTTTTGGGGATTTGGTGATTTTGGGGGGGGTCCCTGAAGGGTCCTGGAAGGTCCCAGGGGGATTTTTGGGGTCCTTTTGGGGGATTTGAGGATTTTTTGGGGGGGTCCCTGAGGGTCCCAGAGGATTTTGGGAGGTCCTCAGAGGGATCTGGGGGGGATTTTGGGGGGGTCCCAGGGGGGGTTTTGGGGTCCCTTTTTGGGGATTTGAGGGTTTTTTTGGGGGGGTCTTTGAAGGGTCCTGGGGGGTCCCAGAGGATTTTGGGGGTCCCCCAGGGAGGTTTTTGGGGGGTCCCCCGTTGGTCTGGGGATGTTTTTTGGGGGTCTCAGAGGTGCTGGAAGGTCCCTAAAATGTTCTGGGGGGGGGTCCCCAAAAGTCCCGGGGGGATCCCCAAACCCATTGTGGGCCCCACCTCTTCCATCGCCGCTTTAAGAGCCGCGCCTCGCCCCTTTAAGAACCGCGGGTGCCGCCTTTTACCGCCCGCTCGCCGTTACCATGGCGACGGGGGCGTGGCCAGAGCGGCTCAGCCAATCAGAACGCGCGATTGGCGGCGTTGGGGGCGTGGCCAGAGCGGCTCAGCCAATCGGGATTCGCGGGGGGCGTGGCCCTGCGCATGCGCGGTGCCTCCCCGCCGCTAGGGGGCGCTGACGGCGGCTCCGGCTCCGGTGAGCTCTGAGGGAGAGGGGCGGGAAGGGCCCTAAAAAAAAACCCTTAAAAAACCCCCCAAAATCGCTCGAAATCGACCCAAAATGACCGAAAATTGCGTCGGAACCACCCCCCGAAACCCCCCCCGGAGCTTCTTGGGGTCGCTCCGAAGCTCCGTTCCCGCGCTCTCCCCCTCAGGGTCCCCCTCAGGGCCCGCCATTTTTGGCGCCTCAGGGCGGCTTTGAGCGCTCAAAGGGTCCCAAAAGGCCTCGAATTCCGCCCAAAATGCCCCAAATTCCCTCCCGCGATCCCTTCAAAGCCTCGAAATTTCACCCAGGTCCCGCTGCCGTTCAGAAAAAAAACCCAAATTCCCCCAAAATTTTATTCCGGGAGCGCTCAGATCTCTGCTGCGGTTCCCGCTAAGTTCGCGGACCCCCAAAATCCTCCAGATCTTCCCCAAATCTCATCTCGAGAGCCCCAAATTGCCCCAAATTTCCATCCTGGGGCGCCCCCAAATCCCACAATTTCCCCGAATTCTTCTTTTTTCACCCCAAAATCTTTCTCGGTGCGCCCAGGACCCCCCCAAATTCCCTCCAAGACCCCTCGAAATTCCCCCAAATTCCCTCCCAGACTTCCCGAAATTCTTCCCAATCTTCTTCAGGACCCCCCCAAATCCTCCTCAGACCCCCTCAAAACCACCCCAAAAATCCCCCCAAAATCTTCCCCAATCCCCCTCAAACCACCCCAAAATCCCCCAAAATCTCTCCTCGGTCTTAAAACCCCCCCCCAAAATCTCCCCCAGAAACCCTCAAATCCACCCCAAAACCACCCCAAAATCCCCCCAAATTCTCCCAGGGACCCCCCAAAATCCCCCCCAAAACCCCCCCCAAATTGCCCCAAAATCTCCCCCAAAACCCCCCCAAGTTCTCCCAGGACCCCCCAAATCCCCCCAGATTTTTCCAGGACCCCCCCAAACTCCCCCAAATCCTTCCCAAATCCACCCCCAAACCCCCCCAAATTCTCCCAGGACCCCCCCCAAATCCCCCCCGTCCCCCCAAATCCCCCCTTAACCCCCCCCCCAAATTCTTCCAAGACTACCCCCAAATCCCCCCCAAATCCCCCCCCAAACCTCCCCAAATTCTCCCAGGATCCCCCCCAAATCCCCCCAAATCCCCCCCCAATCCCCCCCAAACCTCCCCAAATTCTTCCAAGACCCCCCCAAAACCCCCCCAACCCCCCCAAATTCTTCCAAGACGCCCCCAGACCCCCCCAAAATCCCCCCCAAGCCCCCCGAACCCCCCCAAATCTGCCCCAACCCCCCCCCAAATTCTCCCAGGACCCCCCCAAATCCCCCCCTGACCCCTCAAACCCCCCCCAAATTCTTCCAAGACCCCCCCAAATCCCCCCCCAAATCCCCCCCCAAACCTCCCCAAATTCTCCCAGGATCCCCCCAAATCCCCCCCCCAATTCCCCCAAACCTCCCCAAATTCTTCCAAGGCCCTCCCAAATCCCCCCCCAAACCCCCCCCAAATTCTTCCAAGACCCCCCCCAAGCCCCCCCAAATTCTCCCAGGATCCCCCCCCAAATCCCCCCTGACCCCGCTAAATCCCCCCCAAACCCCCCCAAATTCTCCCAGGACCCCCTCCCCAAATCCCCCCAAACCCCCCCAACCCTCTCAAATCCCCCCCAAACCTCCCCAAATTCTCCCAGGATCTCCCCAAATCCCCCCCCAAATTCTTCCAAGACCTCCCCAAATCTCCCCAAACCCCCCCCAAATCCCCCCAACCCCCCCCCAAGCCCCCCCCAAATTCTCCCAAACTCCCCCAAATCCCCCCAAATCTCCCGAAACCGCCCCCCAGTCCCCTCCCAAGCCCCCCCAAACCCCCCCAAATTCTCCCAGGACCCCCCCCAAATCTCCCCCTGACCCCCCCCAATCTCCCCCAAATCCCCCCCAACTCCCCCCAAATTCTTCCAACACCCCCCCAAATCTCCCCAAAACCCCCCCAAATCCCCCCAACCCCCCCCAAGCCCCCCCAAATTCTCCCAAACTCCTCCAAACTCCCCCAAATCCCCCCAAACCGCCCCCCAAGCCCCCCCAAATTCTCCCAGGACCCCCCCAAATCCCCCCAAACCTCCCCAAATTCTCCCAGGACCCCCCCAAATCCCCCCCAAATCCCCCCCCGACCCCCCCAAATACCCCCCAAACCCCCCCAAATTCTCCCAGGACCCCCCCAAATTCCCCCCCAAATCCCCCCAAATCTCCCCCAAACCTCCCCAAATTCTCCCAGGATACCCCCAAATCCCCCCCAAACCCCCCCAACTCCTCCAAATCCCCCCCCCAACCCCCCCCAAATTCTCCCCTGACCCCCCCAAATCCCCCCCAAACCCCCCCAAATTCTCCCAGGACCCCCCAAATCCCCCCCCAAACCCCCCCCAACCCCCCCAAGTCCCCCCCAAACCCCCCCAAATTCTTCCAAGACCCCCCCAAATCCCCCCCAAACCCCCCCAAGCCACCCCAAATTCTCCCAGGACCCCCCCAAATCCCCCCTGACCCCCCCCAAATCCCCCCCAAACCCCCCCACATTCTCCCAGGACCCCCCCTCCCCAAATCCCCCCAAACCCCCCCAACCCTCTCAAATCCCCCCCAAACCTCCCCACATTCTCCCAGGATCTCCCCAAATCCCCCCCCAAATTCTTCCAAGACCTCCCCAAATCTCCCCAAACCCCCCCCAAATCCCCCCAACCCCCCCCAAGCCCCCCCCAAATTCTCCCAAAACTCCCCCAA
>NW_027183759.1:0-30416 GCF_041296385.1 Aphelocoma coerulescens | reverse complement strand
GCCCAGCACAAAGCACCTTTGCATAGATCAGGTTCAAAAGGAACCTATTTTACATCGGGGGGGTCGGGGGGGACACGGGGGGGGGGGAAAACTGCCCCTCCCCCACCCCTGGAACCCCTCCCCCCACCCCCTTTCCTTCCCCCAACCCCCCCCCTCCCCCCCTCCCCGACTCCGCTGCGCCGGGTCCTGAAAAGAAGATGGCCGCACGGGAGGCAAGATGGCCGCCAGGGGGCAAGATGGCCGCCGGAAGTCAGGAAAGGTGGGCGGGAGGAGGAGGCAAGATGGCCACTGGGTTGGTCAAGATGGCGGCGGCGTGGGTCAAGATGGCCGCTGGGTGGGTCAAGGTGGCGGCGGCGTGAGTTAAGATGGCGGCTGCGTGGGTCAAGATGGCCGCTGGGTTGGTCAAGATGGCTGCTGGGTGGGTCAAGATGGCCGCTGGGTTGGTCAAGATGGCGGCGGCGTGCGTCAAGATGGCGGCTGGGTGGGTCAAAATGGCGGCGGCGTGGGTCAAGATGGCCGCTGGGTTGGTCAAGATGGCTGCTGGGTGGGTCAAGATGGCCGCTGCGTGGGTCAAGGTGGCCGCTGCGTGGGTCAAGATGGCCGCTGGGTGGGTCAAGATGGCGGCGGCATGGGTCAAGATGGCCGCTGGGTGGGTCAAGATGGCGGCTGGGTTGGTCAAGATGGCGGCTGGGTTGGTCAAGATGGCGGCTGGGTGGGTCAAGATGGCCGCTGGGTTGGTCAAGATGGCCGCTGGGTTTGGTCAAGATGGCCGCTGGGTTGATCAAGATGGCCGCTGGGTTGGTCAAGATGGCCACTGGGTGGGTCAAAATGGCGGCTGGGTGGGTCAAGTTGGCCACTGGGTGGGTCAAGATGGCGGCTGGGTGGGTCAAGATGGCGGCTGGGTTGGGTGTGGAGAGGAGGCAAGATGGCCGCACGGGAAGGCAAGATGGCCGCCGGGCTGGTCAAGATGGCGGCCGGGCCGGGCGTGGAGTGGGTCAAGATGGCTGCTGGGAAACAAGATGGCCGCCAGGGCAGTCAAGATGGCCCCCGGGCTTCCTTGCTGTCGCTGTCAAGATGGCGGCTGGGAAGCAAGATGGCCGCTGGGTTCTGGGCTCTGCTTGTGGTCAAGATGGCCGCCGGGTCACGTGACGAGCAGTCAAGATGGCCGCTGGGTCAGGCATGGAGCAGAGGCAAGATGGCTGCCGGGAAACAAGATGGCCGCCAGCTTTCCTTGTTGTTGCTGTCAAGATGGCCGCCAGGAAACAAGATGGCTGCCAGGTTTTTGGGCTCTGCTTGTGGTCAAGATGGCCGCCAGGGTGGCCAAGATGGCCACCGGGTCAGGCATGGAGTGGGTCAAGATGGCTGCTGGGAAACAAGATGGCCGCCAGGGTGGTCAAGATGGCCGCTGGGCTTCCTTGCTGTCGCTGTCAAGATGGCCACCAAGAAACAAGATGGCCACCGGGTTGGTCAAGATGGCTGCCAGGAAACAAGATGGCCGCTGGGTACTGGGCTCTGCTTGCGGTCAAGATGGCCACGGGGTCACGTGATCAGCAGTCAAGATGGCCACTCGGTTGGTCAAGATGGCCGCCAGAAAACAAGATGGCTGCCAGGAAACAAGATGGCTGCCAGGAAACAAGATGGCCACCGGGAAACAAGATGGCTGCCAGGTTGGTCAAGATGGCTGCCGGGAAACAAGATGGCTGCCAGGAAACAAGATGGCTGCCAGGTTGGTCAAGATGGCCGCCAGAAAACAAGATGGCTGCCAGGTTGGTCAAGATGGCTGCCGGGAAACAAGATGGCCACCGGGAAACAAGACGGCCGCCGGCGAACAAGATGGCCGCCGGGGAACAAGATGGCCGCCAGGTTGGTGAAGATGGCCACCAGAAAACAAGATGGCTGCCAGGAAACAAGATGGCCACCGGGAAACAAGATGGCTGCCAGGAAACAAGATGGCTGCCGGGAAACAAGATGGCTGCCAGGAAACAAGATGGCCGCCAGGAAACAAGATGGCTGCCGGGAAACAAGATGGCTGCCAGGAAACAAGATGGCCGCCAGGAAACAAGATGGCTGCCGGGAAACAAGATGGCTGCCGGGAAACAAGATGGCTGCCAGGAAACAAGATGGCTGCCAGGAAACAAGATGGCCGCTGGGAAACAAGATGGCTGCCAGGTTGGTCAAGATGGCCGCCAGAAAACAAGATGGCTGCCGGGAAACAAGATGGCCACCAGGAAACAAGATGGCCATCGGGAAACAAGATGGCTGCCAGGTTGGTAAAGATGGCTGCCGGGAAACAAGATGGCCGCCAGGAAACAAGATGGCCGCCAGGTTGGTCAAGATGGCCACTGGGTCAGGCTTGGAGCAGAGTCAAGATGGCTGCTGGGAAACAAGATGGCTGCTCGTGACGTCACTGCTTCCAAGATGGCTGCCGCAGCGCAGATCACATTTCAAGATGGCCGCCCGCGGTGATGTCACCAGCGCCAAGATGGCCGCCGGAAGTGACGTCACCGCTCGCCGCGGTGGCCATCTTGGAATCATTGTGGCGGGAATGGGAGGGGAAATGGCCGCCATCTTGGGGTGAATCAGAGGTCACTGTGGCGGCCATCTTGGGGTCACTCAGAGGTCACTGTGTCGGCTATCTTGGGGTCATCCAGAGGTCACTGTGTCGGCCATCTTGGGGTTAATCAAGGGTCACTGTGGCGGCCATGTTGGGGTCATCCAAAGGTCACTGTGGTGGCCATCTTGGGGTCAATCAAAGGTCACTGTGTCGGCCATCTTGGGGTCATCCAGAGGTCACTGTGGCGGCCATCTTGGGGTCATCCAGAGGTCACTGCAGTGGCCATGTTGGGGTCATTCAGAGGTCACTGTGGCGGCCATCTTGCGGTCATCCAAAGGTCACTGTGTCGGCCATCTTGGGGTCATTCAGAGGTCACCGTGGCGGCCATCTTGGGGTCAATCGAAGGTCACTGTGTCGGCCATGTTGGGGTCATTCAAAGGTCACTGTGTCAGCCATATTGGGGTCAATCAAAGGTCACTGTGGCGGCCATCTTGGGGCCACTCAGAGGTCACTGTGGTGGCCATGTTGGAGTCACTTGGAAGTCGTGGTGGTGGCCATGTTGCGGTCATTCAGAGGTCACTGTGTCAGCCATCTTGGGGTCAATCAAAGTTCACTGTGTCGGCCATGTTGGGGTCATCCAAAGGTCACTGTGTCGGCCATCTTGGGGTCACTCAAAGGTCACTATGGCGGCCATGTCGGGGTCGCTCAGAGCTCAGGTCATTGCATCAGCCATATTGGGGTCATTCAGAGGTCACCGTGGCGGCCATATTGCGGCTACCCAGCGGTCACAGTGTCGGCCATACTGGGGTCAAAGGTCACCATGTCGGCCATCTTGGGGTCACTCAGAGGCCGCCGTGTCGGCCATCTTGGGGTCACTCAGAGGTCACTGTGGCCGCCATCTTGGGGTCACTCAGAGGTCATCCTGTCGGCCATGTTGGGGTCACTCAGAGGTCACCGTGTCGGCCATCTTGGGGTCACTCAGAGGTCGCCGTGTTGGCCATCTTGGGGTCACTCAGAGGTCACTGTGGCCGCCATCTTGGGGTCACTCAGAGGTCATCCTGTCGGCCACGTTGGGGTCACTCAGAGGTCACCGTGTCGGCCATGTTGGGGTCACTCAGAGGTCACTGTGTCGGCCATCTTGGGGTCACTCAGAGGTCACTGTGGCGGCCATCTTGGGGTCAATCAAAGGTCATGGTGTCGGCCATATTGGGGTCACTCAGAGGTCACTGTGTCGGCCATCTTGGGGTCATCAAAAGGTCACAGTGGTGGCCATGTTGGGGTCATTCAGAGGTCACTGTGGCGGCCATGTTGGGGTCATCCAAAGGTCACCGTGGTGGCCATCTTGGGGTCAATCAACGGTTACTGTGGCGGCCATCTTGGGGTCACTCAAAGGTCACTGTGTCGGCCATATTGGGGTCATCCAGAGGTCACTGTGTCGGCCATCTTGGGGTCACTCAGAGGTCACTGTGGCGGCCATCTTGGGGTCATCCAAAGGTCACTGCGGTGGCCATGTTGGGGTCACTCAGAGGTCACTGTGTCAACCATGCTGGGGCTACCCAAAGGTCACTGTGGTGGCCATGTTGGGGTCATTCAAAGGTCACTATGGCGGCCATGTTGGGGTCACTCAGAGCTCATTGTGTCAGCCATGTTGGGGTCAACCAAAGGTCATTGTGTCAGCCATATTGGGGTCATTCAGAGGTCACCGTGGCAGCCATATTGCGGCTACCCAGCGGTCACAGTGTCGGCCACACTGGGGTCAATCAAAGGTCACCGTATCGGCCATCGTGGGGTCACTCAGAGGTCATCGTGTCGGCCATCTTGGGGTCACTCAGAGGTCGCCGTGGCCGCCATCTTGGGGTCACTCAGAGGTCATCGTGTCGGCCATCTTGGGGTCACTCAGAGGTCGTCGTGTCGGCCATCTTGGGGTCACTCAGAGGTCACCGTGTCGGCCATCTTGGGGTCACCCAGCGGTCGCTCGGCCGTTCCGCTACCGCTGTCGGCCATTTCGCCCCCCCTCAACCCTTCCTCGGCCGCCCCGTCGGCCATCTTGCGCCCCGCTCCCGCCCCCTCCTCCGCCCGCCCTTCCCCTCCCCCACCGCCGCGGCCGTCACGTCTTGGCCTTCCTCCCCCTCAGCGCCGCCCCCGCGGGGGGGTCCTGGGGGGCCGCCCCTCCCCCACCCTGTGCCGCGGGCGCCGCGGCGGCCGCGCAGCGCCGGGGGGGCTGCAGCCGGCGGGGCGGGGCCGCGGGGGAGCCCCTCCCCCGACGCCGCCTCCGGGCGGGCGGGGCTTGCTCGGAGGCCCCTCCCCCACGGCGCCGCTTGGCCGGGGGTGGGGGGAGGGGCTCTTTCCTCCTCGCCGCCCCTCCCCCCGCCGCCCCGCCCTCCTCCTCGCCGCCGCCGTCCTCGGGGGGCCGCGGCCTCCGCCGGGGCTCGCGCTGCAGGGGCGGGGCCAGGGGGGCTCCGGGCCTTCCCCGGGTGGTCCTGGGGGGCGCCGGCGAGGCCGGGCGGGGGCTGGGCGGCTCGGAGCCCCCTCCCCCGCCTCGCTCGGGCGACGCCATCTTGGGGGGGGCGGCCCCGGCGGCGCTTGCGGGGGGGGCGACTGCGCCGCCCCTCCCCCGCCCAAGCCCCGCGTGGGGCGGCCCCGGCGGCCCCGGCGGCCGTCGGGGGTGGGGGCGGGGCGCTGCTGGGGGGCGCCCGGGCGGTGCCGGCGGTGCCGGGCCCCTCCCCCGCCCGGCAGCCGCCGCTTGGGGGGGGCGGCCGCGGCGGCGTTTGGGGGGAGGGGCGGAGGCGGCGGCCGAGGAAGAGGAGGAGGAGGACGAGGAGGAGGGAGGGGCGGCGGGAGGGGGAGGGGCGGCCCGGGCGGGGTCGCGGGGGGCGGCGCCGGGAGCGCGGGGCCCCTCCCCCGCCGCCGGTCAGTTGGGGGGGGGGTCTCCAGGACGGTCACCAGGCGGCCGGGCAGCGTCCGCAGCACTTTGGCCGCGGGGCCGGGGCCTCGGCCCTGCCGGATCTCGACGTCGGCGCTGCGGCGGCGCCGCGGGGGAGGGGCGGGCGGGGCGGGGGAGGGGCGCGGCGGGGCGGGGTCTGCCGGGGGGGGCCCCTCCCCCTTCGGCCGGGGAGGGCGGGGGCGCCGGGGAGGGGGCGGCGGGGGGGAGGGGAGGGCGCGGAGGGGGGAGGGGAGGCGGCGGGCGGGGGGCGGCGGTGACGTCACGGGCGGGGGCGGGGTGGGCGGCGGCGACGTCACGGGCGGGGGCGGGGGTGGGCGTCGGTGACGTCACGGGAGGGGGGAGGGGGGGGAGGCGGGCGGGGGAGGGGCGGGCGGCGTCGCCCGGGGCGGCGGCGACGATGACGTCACCGGAAGGGGCGGCGGCGATGACGTCACCGGAAGGGGCGGCGGCGGCGATGACGTCACGCCAGGGGGCGGCGGCGATGACGTCGCCGCCTGGCCGGGCTCGGCCGCGGGCGTCGCCGGCGACGCGGCCTGTGACGTCACCGATGACGTCACCCGCCGCCCCCCCGCAGCCGCTGGCTGGCGCGGGTCCCCGGCCTCTCGGCGGGGGAGGGGCGGGGGGGTCCCCGAGCCTTCCGGGCCTTGCGGGACCCCCCCCTTTCCCCTCCCCCACCCCTCTCGGCCGCCTCCTCCTCCCCTCCCGCCCCTCCCCCACCGCCCCCACCGCCCCCCGCCGCCGCCGCCGCCCCTCCCCCCCCCGCCGGGGGGGCCCCTCGGGGCTCTTCCTCCTCCTCCTCCTCCTCCTCCTCCTCCTCCTCGCCCTCCTGGGGGGGCAGCCGGAAGCGGCCCCCTCCCCCCTTGGCCTGGTCGATGTCCTTGCGGGCGGCCTCCACTTGCTCCTGGGGGGGGGGGGGAGGGGCTGCTTGAGACCCCAGACCCAATTGGGGACTCCCCCCCCCCCAAAAAAATCCATGGGAATCTCCCCCCCGTCAATCAAATCCGTCCAAACCCTGCCCCCCCCACGATTTTTTGGGGTTGAAAACCACCCAGACCCCCCCCCAAATGCAAATGGACTCTTCCAATCTGAAAGACCCCCCCCCAATTTAAAGAAACCCCCCACACCAATTTTGGGACCCCCCCGTCAAGTCTTTGAGGACCCCAGACCCATTTTGGGGCACCCCCCCCAAACTCAAATGGACTCTCCCAATCTAAAAGACCCCTCCTCAATTTAAAGTAACCCCCCCAGACCCATTTTGGGACCCCCCCTCAAAACCCAAATGGACTCTTCCAATCTAAAAGACCCCTCCTCAATTTAAAGGGACCCCCCCTCAAAACCCAAATGGACTCTTCCAATCTAAAAGACCCCTCCTCAATTTAAAGGAACCCCCCCGACCCATTTTGGAACCCCCCCCTCGATTTTTCGAGGCCCCCAGACCCATTTTGGGACCCCCCTCAAAACCCAAATGGACTCTTCCAATCTAAAAGACCCCTCCTCAATTTAAAGGGACCCCCCCTTGAAACCCAAATGGACTCTTCCAATCCAAAAAACCCCTCCTCAATTTAAAGGAACCCCCCCATGATTTTTCAAGGCCCCCAGACCCATTTTGGGACCCCCCCCCTCAAAACCCAAATGGACTCTCCCAGTCTAAAAGACCCCTCCTCAATTTAAAGGGACCCCCCCGGACCCATTTTGGGACTCCCCCCTCAACCCTAAATGGACTCTTCCAATGCAAAGGCCCCCCCTCCATTTTAAATGGACCCTCCCAGACCCATCTGGAAGCCCCCAGACCCATTTTGGGACCCCCAAATCCATTTTGGACCCCCCCCTCCAAAACCCCAAATGGATTCTTCCCATCTAAAAGACCCCTCCCCAATTTAAAGGGAACCCCCCCCAGACCCATTTGGAAGCCCCCAGACCCATTTTGGGACCCCCCTAAATTTATTGGGACCCCCAAATCCATTTTGGACCCCCCCCCCCAAACCCCAAATGGACTCTTCCAAACCAAAGGATCCTCCCAGACCCATTTTGGGAACCCCCCCCCCCCCCCAATTTATTGGGGTCCCTCCCAGACCCTTCAGGACCCCCCCAAAAACCCCTCAGGACCCCCCCCAAACCCCTTTGGGACCCCCCAAGATCCCCCAGAGACCCCCAAAATCCATCCAGGACCCCCCCAAAATCCCTCTGGGACCCCCCCAAGCCCCTCTGGGACCCCCCAAGATCCCCCAGAGACCCCCAAAATCCTTCCAGGACCCCCCCAAAACCACCCCAAACCCCTCTGGGAACCCCCAAAACCTCCTGAGACCCCCCCAAAACCCTCTGGGACCCCCCAAGATCCCCCAGAGACCCCCAAAATTCATCCAGGATTCCCCCCAAAACCCCCCCAAATCCCCTCTGGGACCCCCCAAACCTCTCTAGGACCCGCCAAACCTCTCTGGGACCCCCCAAACCCATCCGGGACCCCCCAAAATCCCTCTGGAGACCCCCCCAAAAGCCCCTCAGGACCCCCCAAGCCCCTCTGGGACCCCCCAAGATCCCCCAGAGACCCCCAAAATCCATCCAGGACCCCCCCCCCCAAAACCACCCCAAACCCCTCTGGGAACCCCCAAACCCCTCTAGGATCCCCCAAAACCCCCCAGGACCCTCTCAAGCGTCTCCAGAACCCCCCAAAACCTCCTGAGACCCCCCAAACCCCCCCCCAAACTTCTCTGGAACCCCCCAAAACCCCTTTGGGACCCCCCCCAAACCCCCCAGGACCCCCCCCAAACCCCTCTGGGACCCCCCAAAACCTCCTGAGATCCCCCAAACCCCTCCAGAACCCCCCAAAACCGCTCTGGTACCCCCCCCCCAAAATCTCTTGAGACCCCCTCAAACCTCTCTGGGACCCCCCAAAATCCCTCTGGGACCCCCCAGATCCTCCTAAGACCCCCCAAAAGCCTCACAGGACCCCCCAAACCCCTCTGGGACCCCCAAAACCTCCTGAGATCCCCCAAACCCCTCCAGAACCCCCCAAAACCTCCCCAAACGCCTCTGGGACCCCCCAAAATCCCTCTGGGACCCCCCCAAATCCTCCTGAGACCCCCTCAAACCCCTCTAGGACCCCCCCAAACCCCTCTGGGACCCCCCAAAGCCACTTGAGACCCCCCCCAAATCCCTCCAGGGCCCCCCCAAACCCCTCTGGGACCCCCCCAGGACCCCCCCAAGCCCCTCTGGGACCCCCAAAACCTCCTCAGATTCCCCCACACCCCTCTAGGACCCCCCCAAACCCCCCCAAAACCTCCCCAAACCCCACTGGGACCCCCCAAAACCCCCCCGGGACCCCCCCACACCCTTCTAAGACCCCCCAAAACCCCCCCAGGACCCCCCCCCACCCCTCTAAGACCCCCCAAAATCCCTCTGGGACCCCCCCAGGATCCCCCAAACCCCTCTGGAACCCCCCAAAACCCCCCCAGGACCCCCCCACACCCCTCTAAGACCCCCCCCAAATCCCTCTGGGACCCCTCCCAGGATCCCCCAAACTCCTCTGGGACCATCCAAACCCCCCCCCGGGACCCCCCCACACCCCTCTAGGACCCCCCCAAAACCCCCCCAAAACCTCCCCAAACCCCTCTGGGACCCTCCAAAACCCCCCCGGGACCCCCCCAAACCCCTCTGGAACCCCCCAAAACCCCCCCGGGACCCCCCCAAACCCCTCTGGAACCCCCCAAAACCCCCCCGGGACCCCCCCAAACCCCTCTGGAACCCCCCAAAACCCCCCCGGGACCCCCCCAAACCCCTCTGGAACCTCCCAAAACCCCCCCAGGACCCCCCCCACCCCTCTAAGACCCCCCAAAATCCCTCTGGAACCCCCCCCGGATCCCCCAAACCCCTCTGGGACCCCCCAAAACCCCCCCAGGACCCCCCCACACCCCTCTAAGACCCCCCCCAAATCCCTCTGGGACCCCCCCAGGATCCCCCAAACCCCTCTGGGACCCCCCAAACCCCCCCCGGGACCCCCCCACACCCCTCTAGGACCCCCCAAAACCCCCCCAGGACCCCCCCAGACCCCACTGGGACCCCCCAAAATCCCTCTGGGACCCCCCCAGGATCCCCCAAACCCCTCTGGGACCCCCCAAACCCCCCCCCGGGACCCCCCCACACCCCTCTAGGACCCCCCCAAAACCTCCCCAAACCCCTCTGGAACCCCCCAAAACCCCCCCGGGACCCCCCCACACCCCTCTAGGACCCCCCCAAAACCTCCCCAAACCCCTCTGGAACCCCCCAAAACCCCCCTCAGGACCCCCCCACACCCCTCTAAGACCCCCCAAAATCCCTCTGGGACCCCCCCAGGATCCCCCAAACCCCTCTGGGACCCCCCAAACCCCCCCAGGATCCCCCACACCCCTCTAAGACCCCCCCCAAATCCCTCTGGGACCCCCCCAGGATCCCCCAAACCCCTCTGGAACCCCCCAAAACCCCCCCGGGACCCCCCAAAGCCCCTCCCCCACCTCGGCCTGCTTGAGCTCCTCCCTGCTGACGTCCTCGAGCGAGGCCTCCAGGAAGTTCATGGCGTAACGTTCGATGGGGGTCAGCTGGAATTTGGGGAGGGGTCAGCACCTGGGGACCCCCCCCAAAATATCCCCGGACCCCCCCAGAGCCCCCCCAAAAAAATCCCGGCTCTGCTGGACCCCCCCAAAGCCCCCCGGGACCCCCCAAAACCCACCCAAAAATAATGGGGAAGGGGGAAAGAAAGAGGGACCCCCAAATTTGGGGAGGGGTCAGCACCTGGGGACCCCCCCCCAAAATATCCCCAGACCCCCCCAGGGCCCCCCAAAAAAATCCCGGCTCTGCTGGACCCCCCCAAAGCCCCCCGGGACCCCCCAAAACCCACCCAAAAATAATGGGGAAGGGGGAAAGAGAAGGGGACCCCCAAATTTGGGGAGGGGTCAGCACCTGGGGACCCCCCCCCAAAATATCCCCAGACCCCCCCAGGGCCCCCCAAAAAAATCCCGGCTCTGCTGGACCCCCCCAAAGCCCCCCAGGACCCCCCAAAACCCCCCCAGGACCCCCCAAAACTACCCCAAAATAATGGGGGAGGGGAAGAGGCGGGGACCCCCAAATTGGGGTCACTCGAGGTCAGCTGGGACCCCCAAAACTTGGGGTTTTTAGGGGCACGTGGGACCCCCAAATTGGGGTCACTCGAGGTCAGCTGGGACCCCAAATTGGGGAGGTTTGGGGGCACCTGGGACCCCCCAAATTTGGGGTTACTTGAGGTCACCTGGACCCCCAAATTTGGGTCCCTTGACCACCAGGAACCCCCAAACCGATGTCCCCAACGCCCCAAAATCATCCCAAAATGCCCCAAAATCACCCCAAAATCATCCCAAAATGCCTCTAAATCATCCCAAAAGGACCCAAAATCATTGAGAATGCCTCTAAAGATCCCAAAACGCCCCAAAACCATCCCAAAACACCCCAAAAACCATCCCAAAACCCCCCAAACCATCCCAAAACTCCCCCAAACCATCCCAAAACTCCCCTAAACCATCCCAAATCACCCCAAAATCCCTCCAAACCTCCCAGAATGCCCCTAAATGACCCTAAACCATCCCATAACTCCTCAAAACCATCCCAAACCATCCCAAAACCCCCCCAAACCATCCCAAAACTCCCCATAACCATCCCAAATCACCCTAAAAACCCCCAAAAAACATCTCATACCTCCCCACAACCACCCCAAATCACCCCAAAACACCCCTAAACCATCCCAAAGCTCCCCTAAAGCATCCGAAATCCTCCCAAAACTCCCCTAAACGACCCCAAATCACCCCAAAACCCCCAAAACCCAGCCCAAACCTCCCCACAACCACCCCAAATCCCCCCAAAACCCCCCCAAAAAACCATCCCAAAACTCCCCATAACCATCCCAAATCACCCCAAAACCCCCCCTAAACCATCCCATACCGCCCCACAACCACCCCAAATCTCCCCCAAACCTCCCAAAACCCCCCAAAACCCATCCCATACCTCCCCACAACCACCCCAAATCCCCCCAAAAGCCCCCAAAAACCATCCCAAAACCCCCCAAAACCCATCCCAAATCTCCCCCAAACCTCCCAGAATGCCCCTAAACGACCCTAAACCATCCCAAAACTCCCCTAAACCATCCCAAATCGCTCCAAATCTCCCCCAAACGTCCCAGAATGCCCCTAAATGCCCCCAAACCATCCCAAAACTCCCTTCAACCATCCCAAATCACCCCAAAACCCCCCCAAACCATCCCAAAATGCCCCTCAACCACCCAAAATCTCCCCTAAACCTCCCACAATGTCCCTAAATGACCCTAAACCATCCCAAAACTCCCCACAACCACTCCTAAACCCCCTAAAAACCATCCCATACCGCCCCACAACCACCCCAAATCTCCCCCAAACCCCCCAAAACCCCCCAAAAACCATCCCATACCTCCCCACAACCACCCCAAATCCCCCCAAAACACCCCTACACCATCCCAAAACTCCCCTAAACCACCCCAAATCTCCCCCAAACCTCCCACAATGCCCCTAAATGACCCTAAACCATCCCAAAACTCCCCTCAACCATCCCAAAACACCCCAAACCCCCCCCAAAACCCATCCCATACCTCCCCACAACTACCCCAAATCCCCCCAAAAGCCCCCAAAAACCATCCCAAAACCCCCCAAAAACCATCCCAAATCTGCCCCAAACCTCCCAGAATGCCCCTAAAGGACCCTAAACCATCCCAAAACTCCCCATAACCATCCCAAATCCCCCCAAAAACCCATCCCAAATCACACCCAAACCTCCCAGAATGCCCCTAAACGACCCCAAACCATCCCAAAACTCCTCAAAACCATCCCAAAACCTCCCAAAACCCCCCAAAACCCATCCCAAACCTCCCCACAACCACCCCGAATCTCCCCCAAACCTCCCAAAACCCCCCAAACACCATCCCATACCTCCCCACAACCACCCCAAATCCCCTCAAAACCCCCCTAAACCATCCCATACCGCCCCACAACCACCCCAAATCTCCCCCAAAACACCCCTAAACCATCCCAAAACTCCCCACAACCACCCCAAATCTCCCCCAAACCTCCCAAAACCTCCCAAAACCCCCCAAAACCCATCCCATACCTCCCCACAACCACCCCAAATCCCCCCAAAACACCCCTAAACCACCCCATACCGCCCCACAACCACCCCAAATCTCCCCCAAACCCCCCAAAACCCCCCAAAACCCATCCCATACCTCCCCACAACCACCCCAAATCCCCCCAAAACACCCCTAAACCACCCCAAATCTCCCCCAAACCCCCCAAAACCCATCCCAAACCTCCCCACAACCACCCCAAATCCCCCCAAAACACCCCTAAACCATCCCAAAACTCCCCTAAACCACCCCAAATCTCCCCCAAACCTCCCAAAACCCCCCAAAACTCATCCCATACCTCCCCACAACCACCCCAAATCCCCCCAAAACACCCCTAAACCACCCCAAATCTCCCCCAAACCTCCCACAATGCCCCTAAATGACCCTAAACCATCCCAAAACTCCCCGCAACCATCCCAAAACACCCCAAAACCCCCCAGACACCATCCCATACCTCCCCACAACCACCCCAAATCCCCCCAAAACACCCCTAAACCACCCCATACCGCCCCACAACCACCCCAAATCTCCCCCAAACCCCCCAAAACCCCCCAAAACCCATCCCATACCTCCCCACAACCACCCCAAATCCCCCCAAAACACCCCTAAACCACCCCAAATCTCCCCCAAACCCCCCAAAACCCATCCCAAACCTCCCCACAACCACCCCAAATCCCCCCAAAACACCCCTAAACCATCCCAAAACTCCCCTAAACCACCCCAAATCTCCCCCAAACCTCCCAAAACCCCCCAAAACTCATCCCATACCTCCCCACAACCACCCCAAATCCCCCCAAAACACCCCTAAACCACCCCAAATCTCCCCCAAACCTCCCACAATGCCCCTAAATGACCCTAAACCATCCCAAAACTCCCCGCAACCATCCCAAAACACCCCAAAACCCCCCAGACACCATCCCATACCTCCCCACAACCCCCCAAAAACCCCCTAAAAACCATCCCATACCTCCCCACAACCACCCCAAATCTCCCCCAAACCTCCCAAAACCTCCCAAAACCCCCCAAAACCCATCCCATACCTCCCCACAACCACCTCAAATCCCCTCAAAACCCCCCTAAACCATCCCATACCGCCCCACAACCACCCCAAATCCCCCCAAAACACCCCTAAACCATCCCAAAACTCCCCTAAACCACCCCAAATCTCCCCCAAACCCCCCAAAACCCCCCAAAACCCATCCCAAACCTCCCCACAACCACCCCAAATCCCCTCAAAAAACCATCCCCCGGACCCCCCCCCCCCCCCGCCGGACCTGCTCGACCAGGGCTGCGATCTCCTGCTCGGCCTTGGACAGCTCCTCCTCGGGGCCGTCGGCGCCGCCGCGCTCGTCCTCGGGGCTCAGCGACTCGCTGAACTCGGCCAGCGCCGCCACGTGCTCGGCCTGCGCCTGCGACGCCGCCCGGATGTCCTCGGGGTCCTCGGCCCCGCACAGCGCCTGCGGGAGCCGGGGCCGGGGCGGCGGTCAGGGGGGTGGGGGGGTATTGAGGGGGTTGGGGGGGTTGGGGGTGTTGGGGACATTGGGGACATTTAGGGGGTGGGGGACGTTGGGGACATTGGGGGCGTTGGGGGTGTTGGGGGCATTGGGGGGATTGGGGGTGTTGGGGACATTGGGGACATTCAGGGGATTGGGGACATTGGGGGTGCTGGGGGTGTTGGGGGTGTTGGGGGCGTTGGGGACATTCAGGGGATTGGGGACACTGGGGGTGTTGGGGACATTGGGGGTGTTGGGGGGGTTGGGGGAGTTGGGGGGGTTGGGGTGTTGGGGACATTGGGGGTGTTGGGGGGGTTGGGGGAGTTGGGGGGGTTGGGGGCGTTGGGGGGATTGGGGTGTTGGGGACATTGGGGATATTGGGGGTGTTGGGGGCGTTGGGGGTGTTGGGGGCGTTGGGGGGATTGGGGGTGTTGGGGACATTGGGGACATTCAGGGGATTGGGGACATTGGGGGTGCTGGGGGTGTTGGGGGTGTTGGGGGCGTTGGGGACATTCAGGGGATTGGGGACACTGGGGGTGTTGGGGACATTGGGGGTGTTGGGGGGATTGGGGGAGTTGGGGGGGTTGGGGTGTTGGGGACATTGGGGATGTTGGGGGTGTTGGGGATGTTTGGGTGTTGGGGACATTGGGGACACTGGGGACATTGGGGGACATTGGGGACATTGGGGGACATTGGGGACACTGGGGACATTGGGGGACATTGGGGACACTGGGGACATTGGGGGACATTGGGGTCATTCAGGGGATTGGGGACACTGGGGGTGTTGGGGGCGTTGGGGACATTGGGGGTTTTGGGGGCATTGGGAACATGCAGGGGGTTGGGGATATTGGGGGTGTTGGGGACGTTGGGGGGATTGGGGGTTTTGGGGACATTGGGGGTGTTGGGGACATTGGGGGTGTTGGGGGTCTTGGGGACATTGGGGGTGTTGGGGACATTGGGGGTGTTGGGGACATTGGGGGTGTTGGGGGTCTTGGGGACATTGGGGGTGTTGGGGACATTGGGGACATTTAGGGAGTGGGGGACGTTGGGGACATTGGGGGTGTTGGGGGTGTTGGGGGTCTTGGGGACATTGGGGGTTTTGGGGGGATTGGGGGTGTTGGGGACATTGGGGGTGTTGGGGGTCTTGGGGACATTGGGGGTGTTGGGGACATTGGGGGTGTTGGGGACATTGGGGGTGTTGGGGGTCTTGGGGACATTGGGGGTGTTGGGGACATTGGGGACATTTAGGGAGTGGGGGACGTTGGGGACATTGGGGGTGTTGGGGGTGTTGGGGGTCTTGGGGACATTGGGGGTTTTGGGGACATTGGGGACGTTCAGGGGGTTGGGGACATTGGGGACATTTAGGGGGTTGGGGACGTTGGGGACGTTGGGGGCGTTGGGGACATGGGGGGGCGTTGGGCGTGTTGGGGACGTTGGGGACATTGGGGACATTCAGGGGATTGGGGACATTGGGGGTGTTGGGGACATTGGGGGTGTTGGGGACATTGGGGACATTTAGGGGGTGGGGGGCGTTGGGGACATGGGGGGCGTTGGGGGTGTTGGGGGTGTTGGGGACATTGGGGACAATGGGGACATTGGGGGTGTTGGAGGCGCTGGGGACATTCAGGGGATTGGGGACATTGGGGGTTTTGGGGACATTGGGAACATTCAGGGGGTTGGGGACATTGGGGGTGTTGGGGGCGTTGGGGGGATTGGGGGTTTTGGGGACATTGGGGACATTGGGGTCATTGAGGACATTGGGGACACTGGGGACATTGGGGGTGCTGGGGGGGTTGGGGACATTCAGGGGGTTGGGGACATTGGGGACATTGGGGGTGTTGGGGACATTGGGGGTGTTGGGGGGTTGGGGGCGTTGGGGACATTGGGGGGATTGGGGACACTGAGGGTGTTGGGGGTCTTGGGGACAGTGGGGGTTTTGGGGACACTGGGGACATTCAGGGGGTTGGGGACATTGGGGGCGTTGGGGGCATTGGGGACATTCAAGGGATTGGGGACACTGGGGGTGTTGGGGACATTGGGGACATTGAGGGTGTTGGGGACATTCGGGGGATTGGGGACATTGGGGGACATCGGGATGTTGGGAACATTGGGGACGTTGGGGGTGTTGGGGGTGTTCAGGGGGTTTGGGGACATTGGGGACATCAGGGGCATCGGGGGCATCGGGGACACCGGGGGTGTTGGGGGAGTTGGGGACAGTGGGGGCATCGGGGACGTTGGCGGTGTTGGTGTTGGGGACATTGGGGACACCAGGAGTCCTGGTGGACATTGGGGACACTGGGGACCCTGCTGGACACTGGGGACACTGGGGACACTGGGGGCACTGGGGGCACTGGGGACCCTGCTGGACATTGGGGACACTGGGGACACTGGGGACACTGGGGACCCTGCTGGACACTGGGGACACTGGGGACATCGGGGACACTGGGGACACTGGGGGTACTGGGGACCCTGCTGGACACTGGGGACACTGGGGACATCGGGGACACTGGGGACACTGGGGGTACTGGGGACCCTGCTGGACATTGGGGACACTGGGGACACTGGGAACTCTGCTGAACACTGGGGACACTGGGGACACTGGGAACTCTGCTGGACATTGGGGACACTGGGGGCACTGGGGACACTGGGAACTCTGCTGGACACTGGGGACACTGGGGACACTGGGGACACTGGGGGCATTGGGGACCCTGCTGGACACTGGGGACACTGGGAACTCTGCTGAACACTGGGGACACTGGGAACTCTGCTGGACACTGGGGACACTGGGGACACTGGGGGCATTGGGGACCCTGCTGGACATTGGGGACACTGCTGGGCATTGGGGACACTGGGGACACTGGGGGTACTGGGGACCCTGCTGGACACTGGGGACACTGGGGACACTGGGGGCCCTGCTGGACACTGGGGACACTGGGGACACTGGGGACCCTGCTGGACATTGGGGACACTGGGGACACTGGGGACCCTGCTGGACATTGGAGACCCTGCTGGACACTGGGGACACTGGGGGCACTGGGGACACTGGGGACCCTGCTGGACATTGGGGACACTGGGGACACTGGGGACACTGGGGACCCTGCTGGACACTGGGGACACTGGGGACACTGGGGGCGCTGGGAATCCTGCTGGACATTGGGGATCCTGCTGGACACTGGGGACACTGGGGACCCTGCTGGACACTGGGGACCCTGCTGGACACTGGGGACACTGGGGGCATTGGGGACACTGCTGGACATTGGGGACACTGGGGACACTGGGAACTCTGCTGGACACTGGGGACACTGGGGACACTGGGGGCACTGGGGACCCTGCTGGACATTAGGGACACTACTGGACATTGGGGACACTGGGGGACACTGGGGACACTGGGGACCCTGCTGGACACTGGGGACACTGGGGGCATTGGGGACACTACTGGACACTGGGGACACTGGGGACATTGGGGACACTGGGATCACTGAGGGATCACTGGAGACACTGGGGACCCTGCTGGACACTGGGGACCCTGCTGGACATTGGGGATCCTGCTGGACACTGGGGACACTGGGGACACTGGGGGCACTGGGAACTCTGCTGGACACTGTGGACCCTGCTGGACATCGGGGACGTTGGGGACACTGGGAACCATTTAAGGTCACCGACAACATTTTGGGGACATTTGAGGACATTTGGGGCCGTCAGGGACCCACCCACGCCATCACCGCCCCCGCCCAGGTGCCACCCCCAGGTGCCACCCCCAGGTGCCACCCCCAGGTGTCCCTCACCTGCTCCAGGATGTGCGTCCTCCTGGTGGCCGCGGGGTCCTCGTCGTCCTCGGCGGGGCCGTCCCGGTCCCGGTCCCGATCCCGATCCCGATCCCGATCCCGATCCCGGTCCCGGTCCCGGTCGCCGTCCCGGTCGCCGTCCTTGTCCCCGTCCCGGTCCCGCTCGCGGGGCGGCTCCTCGGGGGCCATGTCGAACAGCTCGCGGATGGTTTGCTGCGGGACACGGCACACCTGGGCACACCTGGGCACACCTGGGTGGCACCTGGGCACACCTGGGCACACCTGGGTGGCACCTGGGCGACACCTGGGCACACCTGGGCACACCTGGGTGGCACCTGGGCACACCTGGGCACACCTGGGGATATCTGGGACCTCATTTGGGGACACCTGAGGGCACCTGGGGATACCTGGGTGGCACCTGGGCACACCTGGGCACACCTGGGGATATCTGAGACCCCATTTGGGGACACCTGTGGGCACCTGTGACCTCATTTGGGGACATCCGGGGGCATCTGGGGACACCTGAGCACACCTGGGCACACCTGGGCACACCTGGGGACATCTGGGTGGCACCTGAGCACACCTGGGCACATCTGGGTGGCACCTGGGCACACCTGGGCACACCTGGGGACCTCTGAGACCTCATTTGGGGGCACCTGGGGCCACCTCTGACCTCATTTGAGGACATCTGGGGGCATCTGGGGACACCTGAGCACACCTGGGCACACCTGGGTGGCACCTGGGCACACCTGGGGACATCTGGGACTTCATTTGGGGACACCTGAGGGCACCTGGGGACACCTGGGGACATCTGGGGATACCTGGGTGGTACCTGAGCACACCTGGGTGGCACCTGAGCACACCTGGGCACACCTGGGTGGCACCTGGGCACACCTGGGCACACCTGGGGATATCTGAGACTCCATTTGGGGACACCTGGGGGCACCTGGGCACATCTGGGTGGCACCTGGGCACACCTGGGGATATCTGAGACCCCATTTGGGGACACCTGGGGACACCTGTGACCTCATTTGGGGACATCCGGGGGCATCTGGGGACACCTGAGCACACCTGGGCACACCTGGGCACACTTGGGTGGCACCTGGGGACACCTGGGCACACCTGGGGATATCTGGGACCTCATTTGGGGACACCTGAGGGCACCTGGGGATACCTGGGTGGTACCTGAGCACACCTGGGTGGCACCTGGGCACACCTGGGTGGCACCTGGGCACACCTAGGTGGCACCTGGGCACACCTGGGCACACCTGGGGATATCTGAGACTCCATTTGGGGGCACCTGGGGACACCTGTGACCTCATTTGGGGACATCCGGGGGCATCTGGGGACACCTGGGGACACCTGGGGACATCTGGGGCCCCATTTGGGGACACCTGGGCACACCTGGGCACACCTGGGTGGCATGTAAGCGCACCTGGGCACACCTGAGCACACCTGGGGATATCTGGGACCTCATTTGGGGGCAGCTGGGGGCATCTGGGGACACCTGGGGACATCTGGGACCCCATCTGGGGACACCTGGGGGCACCTGGGCACACCTGGGTGGCACCTGGGCACATCTGGGTGGCACTTGAGCACACCTGGGTGGCATCTGAGCACACCTGGGGACATCTCAGACCCCATTTGGGGACACCTGGGGGCACCTGTGACCTCATTTGGGGACATCTGGGGGCATCTGGGGGCACCTGGGGACACCTGGGACCCCATTTGGGGGCACCTGGGGATAGCTGGGTGGCACCTGAGCACACCTGGGTGGCACCTGGGCACACCTGAGCACACCTGGGGACATCTCAGACCCCATTTGGGGGCAGCTGGCAGTGCCTGGGGGTACCTGGGGGCATCTGAGACCCCACTTGGGGGCACCTGGGGGCACCTGGAGATACCTGGGGGCATCTGGGGACACCTGAGCACACCTGGGATCCCGTTTGGGGACACCTGGGATCCCATTTGGGGGCACCTGGGGACACCTGGGATCCCATTTGGGGGCATCTGGGGGTACCTGGGGACATCTGGAGACACCTGGGGGCATCTGGGATCCCGTTTGGGGGCACCTGGGCACACCTGGGGACATCTGAGACCCCATTTGGGGACACCTAGAGGCACCTGTGGGCACCTGTGACCTCATTTGGGGACACCTGGGTGGCATCTGGGGACACCTGGGGGCACCTGAGGGCATCTCGGGACATCTGGGGGCACCTGGGGACACCTCAGACCCCATTTGGGGACACCTGGGGGCACCTCTGACCTCATTTGGGGACACCTGGGATCCCATTTGGGGGCACCTGGGGCCACCTGGGCACACCTGGTTGCACCCGGGACCCCATTTGGGCCCACCTGGGCACATCTGGGCACCCCAGGATTTCACCTCAACCCCCCAAATTTGGGTGCCCTGCACACCTGGGCACACCTGAACCTCACCTGAAGCCCCAAGGTGTCCCCAAGAGCTTCCCCCACACCTGGCACCGCCCAAATTTGGGTGCTCCCACCCCACCCTTGCCCGGCCACGCCGTCACCTGTCCCACCCTCACCTGTCCCACCCTCACCTGTCCCATCCTCACCTGCCCCACCCTCACCTGTCCCACCCCCACCTGTGCCACTCTCACCTGTCCCTGTGCTCACCTGTCCCACCCCCACCTGCCCCACCCTCACCTGTCCCTCACCCATCCCCGCCCTCACCTGTCCCTCACCTGTCCCACCCTCACCTGTCCTGTGCTCACCTGTGCCACCCTCACCTGTGCCACCCTCACCTGTGCCACCCCCACCTCTCCCACCCTCACCTGTCCCACCCTCACCTGTCCCTCACCTGCCCCACCCCCACCTGTCCCTCCCTCACCTGTCCCACCCTCACCTGTCCCACCCTCACCTGTCCCACCCTCACCTGTCCTGTGCTCACCTGTCCCACCCTCACCTGTCCCCACCCCCACCTGTCCCTCACCTGTCCCACCCCCACCTGTCCCTCACCTGTCCCACCCCCACCTGTCCCTCACCCATCCCTGCCCTCACCTCTCCCACCCCACCTGTCCCACCCTCACCTGTCCCACCCCCACCTGTCCCTCTGCTCACCTGCCCCACCCCCACCTGTCCCACCCTCACCTGTCCCACCCCCACCTGTCCCTGTGCTCACCTGCCCCACCCCCACCTGTCCCACCCTCACCTGTCCCTCACCTGTCCCTCCCTCACCTGCCCCACCCTCACCTGCCCCACCCCCACCTGCCCCACCCCCACCTGCCCCACCCCCACCTGTCCCACCCTCACCTGTCCCCACCCTCACCTGTCCCTCACCTGTCCGGCGCTCACCTGTTTGAAGTAGGCGGTGGTGAAGTTGCCGCCCTCGATGGCCATGTCCCCCAGCAGCCGCTTCTGGTTGGCTTTCTTCAGGATGTTCTCCTCCACCGTGCGCTCGCTGATCAGCCTGAGACAGGTAACAGGTGAGACAGGTGAGACAGGTAACGGACAGGTGAGACGGGTGAGAGAAAGGCAGGTGAGACAGGTGAGACAGGTGAGACAGGTAACGGACAGGTGAGACAGGTGAGACAGGTGAGACAGGTAACAGACAGGTGAGACAGGTGAGACAGGTGAGACAGGTGAGACAGGTGAGACAGGTAACAGACAGGTGAGACAGGTGAGACAGGTGAGACAGGTAACGGACAGGTGAGACAGGTGAGACAGGTGAGACAGGTAACAGACAGGTGAGACAGGTGAGAGAGAGACAGGTAATGGACAGGTGAGACAGGTGAGACAGGTAACAGACAGGTGAGACAGGTGAGACAGGTAATGGACAGGTGAGACAAGTGAGACAGGTAACCAACAGGTGAGACAGGTGAGAGAGAGACAGGTAATGGACAGGTGAGACAGGTGAGGGACAGGTGAGACGGGTGAGACAGGTGAGACAGGTGAGAGAGAGACAGGTGAGACAGGTGAGACAGGTAACGGACAGGTGAGACAGGTAACGGACAGGTGAGACAGGTGAGACGGGTGAGACAGGTGAGAGAGAGGACAGGTGAGGGACAGGTGAGACAGGTAATGGACAGGTGAGACAGGTGAGACAGGTGAGACAGGTGAGACAGGTAACAGACAGGTGAGAGAAAGGTGAGACAGGTGAGACAGGTGAGACGGGTGAGACAGGTAACAGACAGGTGAGACACATGAGGCAGGTGAGACAGGTGAGAGAGAGGAGAGACAGGTGAGGGACAGGTGAGACAGGTAATGGACAGGTGAGACAGGTAACCGACAGGTGAGGGACAGGTGAGGGACAGGTGAGACAGGTAACGGACAGGTGAGGGACAGGTGAGGGACAGGTGAAACAGGTGAGAGAGAGGAGAGAAAGGTGAGGGACAGGTGAGGCACAGGTAACGGACAGGTGAGACAGGTGAGACAGGTAACCGACAGGTGAGGGACAGGTAACGGACAGGTGAGAGAGAGACAGGTAAGGGACAGGTGAGACAGGTGAGGCACAGGTAACAGACAGGTGAGGGACAGGTGAGGGAGGTGAGGGACAGGTGAGGGACAGGTGAGACAGGTGAGGGACAGGTAATGGAGAGGTGAAGGACAGGTGAGACAGATAACAGACAGGTGAGGGACAGGTGAGACAGGTAACGGACAGGTAACGGACAGGTAACAGACACATGAGACAGGTGAGACAGGTAACCAACAGGTGAGACAGAGACAGGTAACCGACAGGTGAGGGACAGGTAACGGACAGGTGAGAGAGAGACAGGTAATGGACAGGTGAGACAGGTGAGGCACAGGTAACGGACAGGTGAGACAGGTGAGGGACAGATAATGGAGAGGTGAAGGACAGGTGAGACAGATAACAGACAGGTAATGGACAGGTGAGACAGGTGAGACAGGTAACAGACAGGTGAGGGACAGGTGAGACAGGTGAGAAAGATAACGGACAGGTGAGGGACAGGTGAGACAGGTAACGGACAGGTAACGGACAGGTAACAGACACATGAGACAGGTGAGACAGGTAACCAACAGGTGAGGCAGGTGAGAGAGATAACGGACAGGTGAGGGACAGGTGAGACAGGGGAGGGACAGGTGAGAGAGGGGAGGAACAGGTGAGATAAGTGCGGGACAGGTGAGACACGTGAGGGACAAGTGAGATAGGAGAGGGACAGGTGAGACGGGGAGGGACAGGTGAGACAGGTAACCGACAGGTGAGACCGGTGAGAAGTAACAGGTGAGACAGGTGAGACAGGTAACAGACAAGTGAGACCAGTGAGGGACAGGTAACAGACAGGTGAGGGGCAGGTGAGAGGGGAGGGACAGGTGAGACAGGAGAACAGGTGAGACAGGACAGGTGAGACAGGTGAGGGACAGGTGAGAGGTGAAGGACAGGTGAGACAGAGGTGAGAGACAGGTGGGACAGGCACGGACAGGTGAGGGACAGGTGAGACAAGTGAGGGACACAGGTGAGGGCAGGTGAGGGACAAGGGACAAACAGGTGAGACAAGTAAGGGACAGGTGAGGGCAGGTGAGACAGGTGAGAGACAGGTGAGAGATGGGAACGGGAGGGACAGGTGGGGACAGGTGAGGGACAGCAGAGACAGGTGGGGACAGGTGAGGGCAGGTGAGGGACACAGGTGAGAGAAAATAGGGACACAGGTGAGGGACACAGGTAAGGGCAGGTGAGGGACAAGGGACAAACAGGTGAGACCAATAAGGGACAGGTGAGACAGGTGAGAGACAGGTGAGAGATGGGAACGGGAGGGACAGGTGAGAGGTGAAGGACAGGTGAGACAGAGGTGAGAGACAGGTGGGACAGGCACGGACAGGTGAGGGACAGGTGAGACAAGTGAGGGACACAGGTGAGGGCAGGTGAGGGACAAGGGACAAACAGGTGAGACAAGTAAGGGACAGGTGAGGGACAGGAGAGACAGGTGAGAGGAGAGACAGGTGAGGGACAGGTGAGACAGGTGAGGGACAGGTGAGACAGGTGAGGGACAGGTCAGAGACGGGAATGGGAGGCACAGGTGAGGACAGGTGAGGGACAAAGGTGAGGGCAGGTGAGGGACAAGGGACAAACAGGTGAGACCAATAAGGGACAGGTGAGGGACAGGTGAGTGACGGGAACGGGAGGGACAGGTGGGGACAGGTGAGGGACAGGAGAGACAGGTGAGGGACAGGTGAGGGACAGGTGAGGGACAGGTGAGGGACAGGTGAGACAAGTGAGGGACACAGGTAAAGGCAGGTGAGGGACAAGGAACAAACAGGTGAGACAAGGGACAGGTGAGGGACAGGAGAGACAGGTGAGGGACAGGTGAGGGACAGGTGAGAGACGGGAACAGGAGGGACAGGTGAGGACACGTGAGGGACACAGGTGAGGGCAGGTGAGGGACAAGGGACAAACAGGTGAGACAAGTAAGGGACAGGTGAGACAGGTGAGGGACAGGTGACACAGGCAGAACAGGTGAGACAGGTGAGACGCAAACCCTCCAACAGCCAAGCAACCACTCAGGTGAGCTCCCCTCGCCCAGGTGAGCCCCAGGTGAGCTCCTCTCGCCCAGGTGAGCACCCAGGTGCTACAGGTGAGCTCCGACCTCCCGTCAAACCACACAAGTGAGCTCCCACCTGGCCAGGTGAGCCCCAGGTACCACAGCTGAGCTCCTCTCGCCCAGGTGAGCTCCAGGTGAGCCCCAGGTGAGCTCCTGCCTCCCATGGAACCACCCAGGTGAGCCCCAGGTGCCTCTCCAGGCACCCAGGTGAGCTCCAGGTGAGCTCCTCTCACCCAGGTGAGCTCCAGGTGAGCTCCAGGTGAGCTCCTCTCACCCAGGTGAGCCCCAGGTGAGCTCTTCTCACCCAGGTAAGCCCCAGGTGCTCCAGGTGAGCTCCTGCCTCTCTTAGAGCCACCCAGGTAAGCCCCAGGTGAGCTCCTCTCGCCCAGCTGAGCCCCAGGTGAGCTCCAGGTGAGCTCCTCTTGCCCAGGTGAGCCCCAGGTGAGCTCCCCTCACCCAGGTGAGCCCCAGGTGCTACAGGTGAGCTCCTGCCTCTCTTAGAACCACCCAGGTGAGCTCCAGGTGAGCTCCAGGTGAGCTCCTCTCACTCAGGTGAGCCCCAGGTGAGCTCCAGGTGAGCTCCTCTCGCCCAGGTGAGCCCCAGGTGAGCTCCTCTTGCCCAGGTGAGCCCCAGGTGAGCTCCCCTCACCCAGGTGAGCTCCAGGTGCCCCAGGTGAGCTCCTGCCTCCCTTAGAGCCACCCAGGTGAGCTCCAGGTGAGCTCCAGGTGAGCTCCTCTCACCCAGGTGAGCCCCAGCTGAGCTCCTCTCACCCAGGTGAGCCCCAGGTGAGCCCCAGGTGAGCCCCAGATGCGCTCCCCTGGCCCAGGCGGTACCAGGTGGTACCCAGGCGGTACCAGGCAGTACCCAGGCGGTACCCAGGCGGTACCCAGACGATGCCCAGGTGCGCTCACCTGTAGATGTGGACGTCGCGGGTCTGGCCGATGCGGTGGCAGCGGTCCTGGGCCTGGGCGTCCATGGTGGGGTTCCAGTCGGAGTCGTAGAACACCACGGTGTCGGCCCCGGCCAGGTTGACGCCGACGCCGCCCGAGCGCGTGGAGAGGATGAAGCAGAAAATTCTCTTGTCGGCGTTGAAGCGCTCCATGAGGGCCTGCGGGGCGCCGGCAGGTGGGTCAGGGGGGCACGGCTGGCACGGGGGGGGCACAGCTGGCATGGGGGGCACAGCTGGCATGGGCAGGTGAGGGGGGCACAGCTGGCATGGGGGGGCACACCTGGCATGGGCAGGTGAGGGGGGCACAGCTGGCACGGGGGGGCACAGCTGGCATGGGGGGCACAGCTGGCACGGGCAGGTGAGGGGGGCACGGCTGGCACGGGCAGGTGAGGGGGGCACAACTGGCACGGGGAGGTGAGGGGGGCATGGCTGGCATGGGGGGGCACACCTGGGGGGACACAGCTGGCATGGGGGGCACACCTGGGGGCACAGCTGGGGGGGCAGGTGAGGGGGGCACACCTGGCATGGGCAGGTGAGGGGGGCACGGCTGGTACGGGGGGGCAGGTGAGGGGGGCACAGCTGGCATGGGGGGCACACCTGGGGGGCACAGCTGGGGGGCAGGTGAGGGGGGCACACCTGGCATGGGGGGGCAGGTGAGGGGGGCACAGCTGGCATGGGGGGCACAGCTAGGGGGGCACAGCTGGGGGGGCAGGTGAGGGGGGCACAGCTGGCACGGAGGGGCACACACCTGGCATGGGCAGGTGAGGGGGGCACGGCTGGCATGGGGGGCACACACCTGGCATGGGCAGGTGAGGAGGGGGCACACCTGGCATAGGGGGCACACCTGGGGGGGCACAGCTGGCATAAGGGGGCACACCTGTGGGGCACACCTGGCATGGGCAGGTGAGGGGGGCATGGCTGGCACGGGGGGGCAGGTGAGGGGGCACAGCTGGCACAGGGGGCACACCTGGGGGGCACAGCTGGCATGGGGGGCACACACCTGGCATGGGCAGGTGAGGGGGGCACGGCTGGCACGGAGGGGCACAGCTGGCATGGGCAGGTGAGGGGGGCACGGCTGGCACGGGGGGGCACACCTGGCATGGGCAGGTAAGGAGGGGGCACACCTGGCATGGGGCGCACACCTGGGGGGGCACAGCTGGCATAGGGGGGCGCACCTGGGGGGCACAGCTGGAGGGGCAGGTGAGGGGGGCACAGCTGGCACGGGGGGGCACACACCTGGCATGGGCAGGTGAGGGGGGCACAGCTGGCACGGGGGGGCACACACCTGGCATGGGCAGGTGAGGGGGGGCACGGCTGGGGGGGCAGGTGAGGGGGGCACACCTGGCATGGGGGGCACACCTGGGGGGGCAGGTGAGGGGGGCACCTGTGCCCAGTTGTCTCCAGGTGCCCCCCGGTGTATCCCAGGTGCCCCCAGCTGTGCCCAGGTGTATCCCAGGTGCCCCCAGGTATATCCCAGGTGCCCCCAGCTGTGCCCAGGTGTATCCCAGGTGCCCCCAGGTATATCCCAGTTGCCCCCAGCTGTACCCAGGTGCCCCCACCTGTGCCCAGGTTTATCCCGGGTGTATCCCAGTTGCCCCCACCTGTGTCCAGGTGCCCCCAGCTGTGCCCAGCTGTGCCCAGGTGCCCCCAGGTGTCCCCAGCGGTGCCCAGGTGTATCCCAGGTGCCCCCAGCTGTGCCCAGTTGCCCCCAGGTGCCCCCAGCTGTGCCCCAGCTGTGTCCCAGGTGCCCCCAGGTGTATCCCAGGTGTCCCCCAGGTGCCCCCAGCTGTGCCCAGGTGTATCCCAGGTGCCTCCACCTGTGTCCAGGTGCCCCCAGCTGTGCCCAGGTGCCCCCAGGCGTATCCCAGGTGCCTCCACCTGTGCCCAGGTGCCCCCAGCTGTGCCCCAGCTGTGCCCCAGCTGTGCCCAGGCG
The DNA here is from genome assembly GCF_041296385.1 of Aphelocoma coerulescens. Classification (NCBI taxonomy): domain Eukaryota; kingdom Metazoa; phylum Chordata; class Aves; order Passeriformes; family Corvidae; genus Aphelocoma; species Aphelocoma coerulescens. The sequence goes on along the minus strand of NW_027183759.1, from coordinate 3,083 downwards.
CCGCCGCGGGTGCCGAGGCGGGGGCGGGGCTCACCCACCTGGCGCTGCTCGACGCGGGTGGAGCCGTCGAGGCGCAGGTAGATGTGGCCGTGGAAGGTGAGGAAGCGCTCGAGCACGTCGAGCATCCGCGTCATCTGCGTGAAGATCAGCACCCGGTGCCCGCCGGCGCGGAGCCGCCGCAGCAGCGCGTCCAGGGCCTGCAGCTTACCTGGGACAGGTGAGTGACACGTGAGACGGGGGAGGGACGGGGGAGGGACAGGGGAGAGACACCTGGGACAGGTGAGAGACAGGTGAGACGGGGGAGGAACACCTGGGACGGGGGAGGGACACCTGGGACAGGTGAGAGACACGTGAGATGGGGGAGGGACAGGGGAGGGACAGGGGAGGGACAGGGGAGGGACAGGTGAGGGACAGGGGAGGGACAGATGGGACAGGTGAGAGACACGTGAGATGGGGGAGGGACACCTGGGACGGGGGAGGGACAGGTGAGACGGGGGAGGGACAGGGGAGACGGGGGAGGGACAGGGGAGATGGGGGAGGGACACCTGGGACAGGTGAGACGGGGAAGGGACAGGGGAGACGGGGGAGGGACAGGGGAGATGGGGGAGGGACACCTGGGACAGGTGAGACGGGGAAGGGACAGGGGAGACGGGGGAGGGACAGGGGAGATGGGGGAGGGACACCTGGGACAGGTGAGACGGGGAAGGGACAGGGGAGACGGGGGAGGGACAGGGGAGATGGGGGAGGGACACCTGGGACAGGTGAGGGACAGGTGAGACGGGGGAGGGACGGGGGAGATGGGGGAGGGACACCTGGGACAGGTGAGAGACACGTGAGATGGGGGAGGGACGGGGGAGGGACAGGTGAGATGGGGGAGGGACAGGGGAGATGGGGGAGGGACACCTGGGACAGGTGAGGGACAGGTGAGACAGGGGAGTGACACATGAGGGACAGGTGAGAGAGGTGAGAGACACCTGAGACAGGTGAGGGACAGGTGAGACGGGGGAGGGACAGGTGAGGGACAGGTGAGAGAGAGGAGAGACACCTGGGACAGGTGAGGGACAGGTGAGACAGGTGAGACATGGGGGGACAGGTGAGACACGGTGAGGACAAGTGAGACAGGTGAGGCCCCCTCAAAACGTCCCCAAGCCCCCTCAAAATGTTCCCAAATCCTCTCAAAGTGTCCCCAAATCCCCCCCAAATCCCTCCCAGTGTCCCCAAATCCTCTCCAAATGTCCCCAAATCTCCTCAAAATGTCCCCAAATCCCCTCAAAATCCCCTCAAAATGTCCCCAAATCTCCTGGAAATGTCCCCAAATCCCCTCAAAATCCCCTCAAAATGTCCCCAAAATTCCCCCAAACTCCCTCCAAATGCCCCCAAACTCCCTCCCAGCGTCCCCAAATCCCCTCAAAACATCCCCAAATCCCCTCCAAACGTCCCCAAATCCCCTCAAAACGTCCCCAAATCCTCTCAAAACATCCCTAAACCCCCTCAAAATGTCCCTAAACCCCCTCAAAACGTCCCCAAATGCCCCCCAAACCCCCTCAAAACGTCCCTAAACCCCCTCAAAATGCCGTCTAATGTCCCCAAATCCCCTCAAAATGTCCCCAAATCCCCTCAAAACGTCCCCAAACCCCCTCCAATCGTCCCCAACCCCCCCAAAACGTCCCCAAACCCCCTCCAAAACATCCCCAAATCCCCTCAAAATGTCACTAAATCCCCTCAAAACGTCCCCAAACCCCCTTGAAACGTCCCCAAACCCCCCCCAAACCCCCCCAAACCCCCTCCAAACATCCCCAAACCCCCCCAAATCCCCTCATAATATCCCCAAATCCCCTCATAATGTCCCCAAACCCCCCCAAACCCCCCCAAACCCCCTCCAAAACATCCCCAAACCCCCTCCAAATGTCCCCAAACCCCCTTGAAACATCCCCAAATCCCCTCAAAATGTCACTAAATCCCCTCCAAAACATCCCCAAACCCCCCCCAACCCCCTCATAATATCCCCAAATCCCCTCAAAATGTCCCCAAATCCCCTTAAAATGTCCCCAAACCCTCTCAAAACATCCCCACATCCTCTCAAAACATCCCCAAATCCCCTCAAAACATCCCCAAACCCACCCAAATCCCCTCCAAACGTCCCCAAACCCCCTCAAAACATCCCCAAACCCCCTTGAAACGTCCCCAAACCCCCTCCAAACATCCCTAAACCCCCTCAAAACGTCCCCAAATCCCCTCAAAACGTCCCCAAACCCCCTCCAAACATCCCCAAAGCCCCTCCAAATGTCCCAAACCCCCTCAAACCCCCCCAAATCCCCTCCAAATGTCCCCAAACCCTCTCAAAACATCCCACATCCCCCTCAAACATCCCCAAATGCCCCCCAAACATCCCCAAACCCCCCCAAACCCCCTCCAAATTCCCACAAACCCCCTCGAAACGTCCCCAAACCCCTCCAAACCCCCCCCTAACCCCCCCAAACCCCCTCCAAACGTCCCCAAACCCCCTCCAAATTCCCCCAACCCCCCCCAAAACATCCCCAAATCCCCTCAAAACATCCCCAAAGCCCCCAAACCCCCTGGAAATGTCCCCAAATCCCCTCAAAACGTCCCCTAACCCCCTCCAAACGTCCCCAAATCCCCTCCAAACCCCCCCAAACCCCCTCCAAATGTCCCCAAACCCCCCCAAACCCCCTCCAAAAACATCCCCAACCCCCCAAATCCCCTCATAATGTCCCCAAACCCCCCCAAACCCCCCAAATCCCCTCCAAACCCCCCAAACCCCCTCCAAATGTCCCCAAACCCCCTCGAAACGTCCCCAAACCCCCTCCAAATGTCCCCAAACCCCCCAAACCCCTCATAATATCCCCAAATCCCCTCAAAACGTCCCCAAATCCCCCCAAAACATCCCCAAACCCCCTCAAAACATCCCCAAACCCCCCCGAACCCCCTCCAAATGTCCCCAAACCCCCTCCAAACGTCCCCAAACCCCCCCCAAACCCCCTCCAAACATCCCAAACCCCCCCAAACCCCCTCATAATATCCCCAAATCCCCTCAAAATGTCCCCAAATCCCTTAAAACATCC